>NC_046160.1:31693442-31888442 GCF_011064425.1 Rattus rattus | reverse complement strand
TTGAATATTCAAAGATTTGGCAGTCCTTTTGAAATGTTTATGCCTGTCTGGAACGTAATAATTTCATTTTTACAGTACACATTATTTCTAATCATAAAACGAGAAATATTTCTTGGAATTTTACTTGAATGATCCAGTGTTACAAAGATAATTGTCAACTTTTATTGAGTAACTTTTCATACTATCATAAACCACTTTACTTAATTTTCATAGCGACACTGTGATGTGGTCCTTAATCTTAAAAATAAAGGATTTGAAATTCAAAGAAGGAGATGGCTTGTTCTAGAATACACAGCTTCAAAGAGGCTAGGATTGGAAGCCATTAGTCTGGCCACAGATTTTATAATACTGGTACAGTCCAAGTATGAACGGTACTTGAATGTATGTGACCATGGCATTCATTACTCTTAGCCACACTAAGCAACAAAGTTTAAAGTGATGAAAAGCAGCAAAGCAGAAAGATCAAAGCCAGATATCATGAGTTCAGTTCAGTGTTTGTACTTGTTGCTTTTGTCAAAACCCTTATGACCATCAGCCTGGTGAGAAGCAACGTAAGGGAAGAGGGATTTACTATAGTTCACCTTTGGAGGTACATGATCCATTGTAGAGGGTCAGGCATTTTATATGGTTGCTGCTTGCTTATGTATGTGGTCCTGACCTTATCAGATCAGGAAACAGAGCTCAGAATAAAAGTAGTTTGGACTGTAAGCATTAACTCTCTCTTTCTTCTTCAATATTCCAGTTCCTTCAACTAAGTCCTACCTCTTAAAGAATCTACCACCTCTCAAAACAGCAACTCCAGCTGACAAGTATTCAAACACATGAGCGTAAGGGAAGCAGTTCAGATCCAAACCATTATAACGAAACATTCTCACCATTACCACTTACCTTTCCCACATATTTGGACGTGTGTAAGATTGGAAAAATATACTTGATCATAGTGTAGACATTAACTTTATGGGTCTACTCAGGTGGGACACTTGTGTGAAGACACTTGGCCCAGATTTTCTCTGGACATTCCTCTGAGTGTGCTTCTAAATGCAATCACTATCTGAATAGGGAGACTGATTCAAGTAAACTGGCTTCCCCATGCCCTGAGTGTCATGTAATCAGTGGAAGGCCTATATGGGGCAAAAGCACTTTTCCTGTACTGCTTCAGCCAAGAGACAGTTCTCCTGTCATTGAATTAAGACTTGAACTATGGAGCACCTTTCTATCATTTTTCAGGCTCCGGTTCAAGTTCTACCAACTGACACCTCAGCATTTATGCTTGCTTGAGCCAAGTCTTCATAATAAAACACTTAGATCAATAGATGGTGGTTTGTATTACATAAATAGATAATAAGCAGATAGATACTTCTATTTTAACAAGGAGAACTTATTTCTTTTGGTTTTTGGGAAAATGGTGACTAATATAATATGCACGTGCACACACACAAACACACACACACACACACACACACACACACACACACACAGCACAGACATACCTTGCCTAATTGTAAGAGATCCATAAGAGTTTTACTAGAAGAGACGCAGCATGCTAAACAATGCAAGGCTAAATAATAATCATATATGTAAAAGCTGACATAATATCTAAGTATTGACTCTTCCTTCCCTGAGATAAGGAAATTTTGATTTTTCTTGCTGATGGATTATTTCATTCTGTTAAAGTGATTTTTGAAGGATACACAATAACACATCAGTGTGTATGTGTGATGCAAAAAATGAACTTTTATACCTAAACAGATAAGCAAATGTGAATTTTTATCTGTGTGCTAGCCATGGTCGTGCTGAAGGGCATCTTACAGCACAAGCAGAATGCTCACTGAGAGTACGCTTAGACTTAACACAGTCTGCGTTTGCTCATGGCGAGCATGGGCTGCATACAGATGACTTCACCTCTGCAGTACAGAATTTAAATGAAGCAGGCATAAAGCTAGCTCCTCATCCAAATGCATGTTAATCTGCCTGGAGAACAAGCCAAGAGGCTGACTCAATATTTTAGTTACATCAGATTTCCACCATATCAAACATAACTTCAAATAAGAGAACTGCTAAAAGCCACTGATTTTATTGAGCTCCTCTTGAATTTTTGATGAGGCCTTGTGCTCTGTTTACTTCCTGTTTATGCTTTATTAAAGAATAATTAATGCTAAAAATGTATATATTTAAAGTGTTCAATAGGATAAATTTTCACATAAATGAAACCCTTGCCACAACAAAAGCAATGGCAGTAAGTTTCATTTCCAAATGCTTGTTCACATTTCTTTTTTTTTCCTTCGTCTTTATTAAATTGTGTATTTATTACTTACATTTCAATTGTTATTCCCTTTCCCAGTTTCCAGGCCAACATCCCCCTAACCCCTCCCCCTTCCCTTCTACATGGGTTCCCCTCCCCATCCTCCTCCCATTACCTCCAACAATCACATTCACTGGGGGTTCAGTCTTGGCAGGACCAAGGGCTTCCCCTTCCACTGGTGCCCTTACTAGGCTATTCATTGCTACCTATGAGGTTGGAGCCTAGGGTCAGTCCATGTACAGTCGTTGGGTAGTGGCTTAGTCCCTGGAGGCTCTGGTTGGTTGGCATTGTTGTTCATATGGGGTCTCGAGCCCCTTCAAGCTCTTCCAGTCCTTTCTCTGATTCCTTCAATGGGGGTCCCGTTCTCAGTTCAGTGGTTTGCTGCTGGCATTTGCCTATGTATTTGCTGTATTCTGTTTGTGTCTCTCAAGAGAGATCTACATCCGGATCCTGTCAGCCTGCATTTCTTTGCTTCATCCATTTTATCTAGTTTGGTGGCTGTATATGTATGGGCCACATGTGGGGCAGGCTCTGAATGGGTGTTCCTTCTGCCTCTGTTCTAAACTTTGCCTCCCTACCTCCTCCCAAGGGTATTCTTGTTCCCCTTTTTTTTTATATATATATTTTTTTATTATTATTAACTTGAGTATTTCTCATATACATTTCGAGTGTTATTCCCTTTCCCAGTTTCCGGGCAAACATCCCCTCCCCCCTCCCCTTCCATATGGGTGTTCCCCTCCCAACCCTCCCCCACTTGCTTCCCTCTCCCCAACAGTCTAGTTCACTGGGGGTTCAGTCTTAGCAGGACCCAGGGCTTCCCCTTCCACTGGTGCTCTTACTAGGATATTCATTGCTACCTATGAGGTCAGAGTCCAGGGTCAGTCCATGTATAGTCTTTGGGTAGTGGCTTAGTCCCTGGAAGCTCTGTTGGGTTGGCATTGCTGTACATATGGGGTCTCGAGCTCCTTCAAGCTCTTCCAGTTTTTTCTCTGATTCCTTCAACGGGGGTCCTGTTCTCAGTTAAGTGGTTTCCTGCTGGCATACGCCTCTGTATTTGCTGTATTCTGGCTGTGTCTCTCAGGAGCGATATGCATTCACATTTTGATCATCCGTCTTGAGTTTCATTTGTTCTAGGCATCTAGGGTAATTCAAGCATTTGGGCTAATAGCCACTTATCAATGAGTACATACCATGTATGTCTTTCTGTGATTGGGTTAGCTCACTCAGGATGATATTTTCCAGTTCCAAACATTTGCCTACGAATTTCATAAAGTCATTGTTTTTGATAGCTGAGTAATATTCCATTGTGTAGATGTACCACATTTTCTGTATCCATTCCTCTGTTGAAGGGCATCTGGGTTCTTTCCAGCTTCTGGCTATTATAAATAAGGCTGCGATGAACATAGTGGAGCACTGTCTTTTTTATATGTTGGGGCATCTTTTGGGTATATGCCCAGGAGAGGTATAGCTGGATCCTCAGGCAGTTCAATGTCCAATTTTCTGAGGAACCTCCAGACTGATTTCCAGAATGGTTGTAGCAGTCTGCAACCCCACCAACAATGGAGGAGTGTTCCCCTTTCTCCACATCCTCGCCAGCATTTGCTGTCACCTGAGTTTTTGATCTTAGCCATTCTCACTGGTGTGAGGTGAAATCTCAGGGTTGTTTTGATTTGCATTTCCCTTATGACTAACGATGTTGAACATTTCTTTAGGTGTTTCTCGGCCATTCGGTATTCCTCAGCTGTGAATTCTTTGTTTAGCTCTGAACCCCATTTTTTAATAGGGTTATTTGTCTCCCTGCGGTCTAACTTCTTGAGTTCTTTGTATATTTTGGATATAAGGCCTCTATCTGTTGTAGGATTGGTAAAGATCTTTTCCCAATCTGTTGGTTGCCGCTTTGTCCTAACCACAGTGTCCTTTGCCTTACAGAAGCTTTGCAGTTTTATGAGATCCCATTTGTCGATTCTTGATCTTAGAGCATAAGCCATTGGTGTTTTGTTCAGGAAATTTTTCCAGTGCCCATGTGTTCCAAATGCTTCCCTAGTTTTTTTCTATTAGTTTGAGTGTATCTGGTTTGATGTGGAGGTCCTTGATCCACTTGGACTTAAGCTTTGTACAGGGTGATAAGCATGGATCGATCTGCATTCCTCTACATGTTGACCTCCAGTTGAACCAGCACCATTTGCTGAAAATGTTATCTTTTTTCCATTGGATGGTTTTGGCTCCTTTGTCAAAAATCAAGTGACCATAGGTGTGTGGGTTCATTTCTGGGTCTTCAATTCTGTTCCATTGGTC
The DNA here is from genome assembly GCF_011064425.1 of Rattus rattus. Lineage (NCBI taxonomy): Eukaryota > Metazoa > Chordata > Mammalia > Rodentia > Muridae > Rattus > Rattus rattus. Next base: position 31,883,845 of record NC_046160.1, on the reverse strand, counting down.
TATCTGTCTGTCTCTGTACCAATACCATGCAGTTTTTATCACTATTGCTCTGTAATACTGCTTGAGTTCTGGGATAGTGATTCCCCCTGAAGTCCTTTTATTGTTGAGGATAGTTTTAGCTATCCTGGGTTTTTTGTTATTCCAGATGAATTTGCAAATTGTTCTGTCTAACTCTTTGAAGAATTGGATTGGTATTTTGATGGGGATTGCATTGAATCTTTAGATCGCTTTTGGTAGAATGGCCATTTTTACTATATTAATCCTGCCAATCCATGAGCATGGGAGATCTTTCCATCTTCTGAGATCTTCTTCAATTTCTTTCTTCAGAGTCTTGAAGTTCTTATTGTACAGATCTTTCCCTTGCTTGGTTAAAGTCACACCGAGGTACTTTATATTATTTGGATCTATTATGAAGGGTGTCATTTCCCTAATTTCTTTCTCGGCCTGTTTCTCTTTTGTGTAGAGGAAGGCTACTGATTTATTTGAGTTAATTTTATACCCAGCCACTTTGCTGAAGTTGTTTATCAGCTTTAGTAGTTCTCTGGTGGAACTTTTGTCCTCCTTTAAATATACTATCATATCATCTGCAAATAGTGATATTTTGACTTCTTCTTTTCGATCTGTATCCCCTTGACCTCCTTTTGTTGTCTGATTGCTCTGGCTAGAACTTCAAGAACTATATTGAATAAGTAGGGAGAGAGTGGGCATTTTGTCTAGTCCCTGATTTTAGTGGGATTGCTTCAAGTTTCTCCATTTAGTTTAATGTTAGCAACTGGTTTGCTGTATATGGCTTTTACTATGTTTAGGTATGGGCCTTTGAATTCCTATTCTTTCCAGAACTTTTATCATGAAGGGGTGTTGAATTTTGTCAAATGCTTTCTCAGCATCTAATGAAATGATCATGTGGTTTTGTTCTTTCAGTTTGTTTATATAATGGATCACATTGATGGTTTTCCGTATATTAAACCATCCCTGCATGCCTGGGATGAAGCCTACTTGATCATGGTGGATGATTGTTTTGATGTGCTCTTGAATTCGGTTTGCCAGAATTTTATTGAGTATTTTTGCATCGATATTCATAAGGGAAATTGGTTTGAAGTTCTCTTTCTTTGTTGGGTCTTTGTGTGGTTTAGGTATAAGAGTAATTGTGGCTTCGTAGAAGGAATTCGGTAGTGCTCCATCTGTTTCAATTTTGTGGAATAGTTTGGATAATATTGGTACGAGGTCTTCTATGAAGGTTTGATAGAATTCTGCACTAAACCCGTCTGGACCTGGGCTCTTTTTGGTTGGGAGACCTTTAATGACTTCTTCTATTTCCTTAGGAGTTATGGGGTTGTTTAACTGGTTTATCTGTTCCTGATTTAACTTCGGTACCTGGTATCTGTGTAGGAAATTGTCCATTTCCTGCAAATTTTCAAGTTTTGTTGAATATAGGCTTTTATAGTAAGATCTGATGATTTTTTGAATTTCCTCTGAATCTGTAGTTATGTCTCCCTTTTCATTTCTGATTTTGTTAATTTGGACACACTCTCTGTGTCCTCTCGTTAGTCTGGCTAAGGGTTTATCTATCTTGTTGATTTTCTCAAAGAACCAACTTTTGGTTCTGTTGATTCTTTCTATGGTCCTCTTTGTTTCTACTTGGTTGATTTCGGCTCTGAGTTTGATTATTTCCTGCCTTCTACTCCTCCTGGGTGTATTTGCTTCTTTTTGTTCTAGAGCTTTTAGGTGTGCTGTCAAGCTGCTGACATATGCTCTTTCCTGTTTCTTTCTACAGGCACTCAGCGCTATGAGTTTTCCTCTTAGCACAGCTTTTATTGTGTCCCATAAGTTTGGGTATGTTGTACCTTCATTTTCATTAAATTCTAAAAAGTTTTTAATTTCTTTCTTTATTTCTTCCTTGACCAGGTTATCATTGAGTAGAGCATTGTTCAATTTCCACGTATATGTGGGCATTCTTCCCTTATTGTTATTGAAGACCAGTTTTAGGCCGTGGTGGTCTGATAGCACGCATGGGATTATTTCTATCTTTCTGTACCTGTTGAGGCCCGTTTTTTGACCAATTATATGGTCAATTTTGGAGAAAGTGCCATGAGGAGCTGAGAAGAAGGTATATCCTTTTACTTTAGGATAGAATGTTCTATAAATATCCGTTAAGTCCATTTGGCTCATGACTTCTCTTAGTCTGTCTACATCTCTGTTTAATTTCTGTTTCCATGATCTGTCCATTGATGAGAGTGGGGTGTTGAAATCTCCCACTATTATTGTGTGGGGTGCAATGTGTGTTTTGAGATTTAGTAAGGTTTCTTTTACGTATGTAGGTGCCCTTGTATTTGGGGCATAGATATTTAGGATTGAGAGTTCATCTTGGTGGATTTTTCCTTTGATGAATATGAAGTGTCCTTCCTTATCTTTTTTGATGACTTTTAGTTGAAAATTGATTTTATCTGATATTAGAATGGCTACTCCAGCTTGCTTCTTCTGACCATTTGCTTGGAAAGTTGTTTTCCAGCCTTTCACTCTGAGGTAGTGTCTGTCTTTGTCTCTGAGGTGTGTTTCCTGTAGGCAGCAGAATGCAGGGTCCTCGTTGCGTATCCAGTTTGTTAATCTATGTCTTTTTATTGGGGAGTTGAGGCCATTGATGTTGAGAGATATTAAGGAGTAGTGATTATTGCTTCCGGTTGTATTCATATTTGGATGTGAGGTTATGTTTGTGTGCTTTTCTTCTCTTTGTTTTGTTGCCAAGACGATTAGTTTCTTGCTTCTTCTAGGGTATAGCTTGCCTCCTTATGTTGGGCTTTACCATTTATTATCCTTTGTAGTGCTGTATTTGTAGAAAGATATTGTGTAAATTTGGTTTTGTCATGGAATATCTTGGTTTCTCCATCTATGTTGATTGAGAGTTTTGCAGGATACAGTAACCTGGGCTGGCATTTGTGTTCTCTTAGGGTCTGTATGACATCAGTCCAGGATCTTCTGGCCTTCATAGTTTCTGGCGAAAAGTCTGGTGTGATTCTGATAGGTCTGCCTTTATATGTTACTTGGTCTTTTTCCCTTACTGCTTTTAATATTCTTTCTTTATTTTGTGCGTTTGGTGTTTTGACTATTATGTGACGGGAGGTGTTTCTTTTCTGGTCCAATCTATTTGGAGTTCTGTAGGCTTCTTGTATGCCTATGGGTATCTCTTTTTGTAGGTTAGGGAAGTTTTCTTCTATGATTTTGTTGAAGATATTTACTGGTCCTTTGAGCTGGGAGTCTTCACTGTCTTCTATACCTTTTATCCTTAGGTTTGATCTTCTCATTGAGTCCTGGATTTCTTGTATGTTTTGGACCAGTAGCTTTTTCTGCTTTACATTATCTTTGACAGTTGAGTCAATGATTTTATGGAATCTTCTGCTCCTGAGATTCTCTCTTCCATCTCTTGTATTCTGTTGGTGAAGCTTGTATCTACAGCTCCTTGTCTCTTCTTTTGGTTTTCTATATCCAGGGTTGTTTCCATGTGTTCTTTCTTGATTGCTTCTATTTCCATTTTTAATTCCTTCAACTGTTTGATTGTGTTTTCCTGGAATTCTTTCAGGGATTTTTGTGTCTCCTCTCTATGGGCTTCTACTTGTTTATTTATGTTTTCCTGGAATTTTTTCAGGCATTTTTTGTATTCCTCTCTGTAGGCTTCTACTTTGTTCTCTAAGGGAGTTCTTCACGTCTTTCTTGAAGTCCTCCAGCATCATGGTCAAATATGATTTTGAAACTAGATCTTGCTTTTCTGGTGTGTTTGGATATTCCATGTTTGTTTTGATGGGAGAATTGGGTCGATGGTGCCATGTAGTCTTGGTTGCGGTTGATGGGATTCCTGCGCTTGCCTATGGCCATCAGATTATCTCTAGTGTTACTTTGTTCTGCTATTTCTGACAGTGGCTAAACCGTCCTATAAGCCTGTGTGTCAGGAGTGCTGTAGACCTGTTTTCCTCTCTTTCAGTCAGTTATGGGGACAGAGTGTTCTGCTTTCGGGCGTGTAGTTTTTCCTCTCTACAGGTCTTCAGCTGTTCCTGTGGACCTGTGTCTTGAGTTCACCAGGCAGGTCACTTGCAGCAGAAAAGTTGGTCTTACCTGTGGTCCCGAGGCTCAAGTTCGATCGTGGGGTGCTGCCCATGGGCTCTCTGAGGCGGCAGCAACCAGGAAGATCTGCGCCGCCCCTTCCAGGAGCCTCCGTGCACCAGGGTTCCAGATGGAGTTTGGCGTTTTCCTCTGGGATCAGTACTGTGTGCAGCGTGCAGTCTCTTCTGGTTTCCCAGGCGTGTCCTCCTCTCTGAAGGTTTAGCTCTCCCTCCCATGGGATTTGGGTGCAGAGAACTGTTTATCCGGTCGGTCCCTTCAGGTGCGGTGTCTCAGACGCAGTGGACCTGCTGCTCCTGGGCCCTCCTCTACGGGTACCCAGAGGCCGTATACAGTTTCCTCCTGGGCCAGGGATGTGGGCAGGGGGTGGGCAGCATTGGTGGTCTCCTCCGGTCTGCTGCCTCAGGAGTGCCCGCCCGACCAGGCGGCGAGAACTCCCCTCCAGGGGGCCTGGTAGCAGAGAGCTGCTGAGGGCAGGGATCCGCCGGCCCCGGACTCTGGCCCTCTTGTTCCCCTTTTAAAGAAGGAATTAAGCATTCACATTTTGGTCATCCTTCTTGAGTTTCATGTGTTCTGTGCATTTAGGGTAATTTGATATGAAATTCATAGGCAAATGTATGGAACTGGAAAATATCATCCTGAGTGAGGTAACCCAATCACAGAAAACACACATGGCATGCACTCATTGCTAAGTGGATATTAGCACATTTCTTGTTCTCTCATCCTCCCATGTCTTATTCCCAATTCAAACTTGTTGGTGTTCATCAGCTTAGATAAGTTGGCATTTTTAGAGCATCCTGTAATAAAATTTTCTGTATTATTTTTGTCTGGCCTCTTATACTAGGCAGAATCATGTCATTACACACATTATATCTATCAACAGTTCACTCACTTATATTTTGGAAGTACGCCTCACTGAATGGGTACAGCACATTGTTCATAAAGGCTTTTGTAAATGGATATATCTTTCTGAGGTTTGACTTCTCCAGAGAAAGCTCCTTTAAAACACCTGTCTGTGAGTCCTTCTCTGGGCATATGTTGGCTTTTCCTTTTGGCAAATTAGGAGAAGAGTGATGGATTGCATGCTTCGTGTTGTGTAACTTTGAAATGAAATGACTGTCAAATTGCTTCCCACAGGACCCATACCATTTTGTATTCTCTGTAGCAGTGTGGCTATACACCCTCGAAAGCACTTTTCGGAGCGTCAACATTTTTGCCTCTCCTATTAGTAGCATAGGGAATATCATTCTTTTAACAATATTCCTCCAGTAACTAATGATGTCAATATATTTTGCATTCTTTTTATTTTATTTTAGTAAACTGGCTGTTCAAATCCAACATATGCTTTGCATGTATGTTGTCCTCAGTCTCTGTGTAACCCAAGAGAGAAAGTGTATTGTGGTAGGCCTTAATGAAAACTCAGTTGTCCATGTCTTGGTGAGCCCAACTCTGGGATTTCTTTTCTGTGGCATTAGACTATTTTCGTTGACACTGCAATGGTTTGAATAAAAAGATCACCCATAGGCTCATGTCTTTGTAACACTTTGTCCCCAATTAGTGGTGTTGTTTGGGGTTATTTAAGAGGTATGAACACCAATGTGTCATTGGTGGTGAGCTTTGAGAGTTTAAAGACTCAAGCTGTTTCCAGTGTATTGTTCTCTGCTCCTTGCTTAAGGTTCAAGATGTGAGTTTTCAGTTTGCTGCCCCAGTCACCATGCCTTCTGCCATGTCTGCTGGAGTTCCAGGTTCCATCTCTTCCCTTGGGGTGTCCAGATACCTCTGGTGCATCTGCTTAGGGAGACCTGGGTGAAGGACAGAACAGGAAGGGCCCACAGTCTACCTCTTCCATCCAGATTGCCAGACAACGTTGCATGGCAGAAGGGGAGGGGTGAAAGGCAATCAAGGATGAGTGTTTCATTTCTGAGTCCTCCTCTTTTTCCCTCTTGGGACACTGCTGCACACTGGGCTTGAAGGATGAATAACCATCTGAAGGGGCAGGATCCTGGTCTGTTTGGGAACAAGGGCTGGACAGGTGTGGAGGGGGAAGCCCTTCTCCAAGGATCTTAGTCTTATGGCTCTTACAGGTCAAGAGCTTCTCCAATGATCTTTAGTGAAGCAACTCTCTGAGGTGATCATAGCTTGTATATATTTCTTTATTCAGGGTGCATTTGAACACATATATTTTATTTGGAATGAGTTAAGGGTTGTATTATTTGGGGGAAGGATGTGGAAGTATCCAGGGAGGGAAAAGATCACTGACTGAAAGCTAAGGTACTGAGACATCTCATTAACATGGGGTGTTTCAGGTGCTGGGCTACTTGAATGACTACCCATGACCACCTGGTTGGGGGTTGCATTACTCTGAGGCAGGAGAAGAAAAAGCAAGGGAACTGGTTCCACTCCTGCTGCTCTCAGGATGAGATTTGAAATCTCACATTTTGAGATTTCTTGGGCTTGAACATACTTCCCCTCGCCAGTTCTATGCTAGTTCCTCTGGTGGCACAGTTCATGTGCCTGCCCCACAGTGTGCTACTTCCCCACAATGGTGATGAACTCTTATGCCTCTTAACTGTAAACTAAAATAAATCTCCCCTCCTGTAAATTTCCTTGGTTGTGGTACTTTATCATAGCAATAGAAAAGTAATTACTACAACCATCCATTGCAACACTGTCTTATGCATGCCTGGTACCCAGCTTCCAAAAACAAGTGACTCAGCACAATTCAGCAGAGCTCCAACTATCTATACCTGATGTGAGATTCCTGCTCCAAGTGTTCTTAAATGCTTATGTTCCTCCTTATGTCGTCATGGACTGAGGCTTACAGACCAGCATCACCCTGTTGGCAATCATGCTGGGGACCACACAGCTTCAGAGCATATGTATCAAGCGTTCTATGCCACCTTAATGTTTAAATACTGATCAGGCAGGATCTGTAATGCTTAGAGCTCTGTTCACTGATAACTCAGGGAGAAAGAATAATGCAAGACAGAAGGAGACAAACCAAGAGATTATAATACCCTTGAAGGTAAGTGGCCCACTAGGTCAATTTCTGTTGCTAGGTCAAGAGGAATAAGGCACAGGTAAAACAGCGCAGACATCAATAATCTAATAAGAAGGTGTATATGATGACTTGGTACCCTAAAGGAAGACACCATCTACCATATAAACCCCTTGGTAACTGAATGAACTAGAGCCTTTTCTGTCTTGACAATGATGAGATGAAAACCTTTTGGCAAAGTCACAGATACCTTATTTAGATGGACTTCCCACTTCTAGATCTGACTCATTACTCTACTGAGGTTTTGCTGCCTGCGATTACACAGGGCATTTGGATTCTATACCTACACAGTGCATCTGGATTCTTTGCATCCCAGTATCATAGACCCATGTGTGTGTTACTTTATCGACCTGAGTCTGAGCCTACACAAAAGTGGCCCACCTCCGTGGGTAGGATAGATAGACTGTGCTACCAAGCACAAATCTAAGCTTGATTAACTTCTATTACCAGAAAGATATGTGTGTTTTATGTGCTTAGGTATATGAGAATCTGTGTGTATATTCATGTGTATGTGTGCATGTGTATATGTGTATGCATATTTGAATGTGTGTAAATGTACATGTATATGTCTACGTGTATATTTATGTGTATATATGTGTGTGTGTATGAATATATGTGTGTGTTGCATTTGACTTAGCTTTTAAAAATTAGGAAGAGGGTCATTCTATTTTGAAAAGAAACCAATGGGAAAATTACTTCTGTGGAAGAGAAATGGCTTGGAGATTAATTTGTCTTCATCTCAACTCTCTCTCAAACTACAAACCAGGTAAAGAGGGTTAGAACCTTTCTCCAATGTGCAGGAGGGGGCCTGTGTTCCAATTTTTACTGTTGCTTTATGCCTTGCAAAAATTTCATTTGCTACTTCTCCTATGCTAAGAAGCAAATCAAAACATTATCTCATGATAGAGTCAAGTCCCAGTGCTTTGGAAAGACTAAAAAACAAACAAACAAACGCCCCCCCCAAAAAAACCCTCTATTTTGAAGAAGCTACTAGTCTCTGCCATCTATTTCCTCCTGGGCTTTAGAAATCCATGTGATATTTTGCCATCACACAGAGAAAACAGGGGAGTGGCTGTTTTATCAGGATGCAAAGAGCACGGGGAGATTTCCTTAAGACTCAGGATTCCTCTCCCATTTGTCCTGTGAACAGAAGGAAATGAAAAGTAATTTCACTAGAAAGGTAAGCTGTCAGGTATAACGGAGCTATCAGAGGAGATGGAAAGAGCTGCCATGGGAAATGGAGATGGCCTACTCTTTCTCCTCTCTGCTCTTTTTCTCAGATAGGGCGGGCTCACAACATGGCGCTTAAGGTCTCTGGTAGCCTGGACAGTGGAGATGCCTCATGTCTGTCCTTTACATAAATTATTTATAGAGGTGTAGTCTCAGTCATCTTGACATTTAAATGCTGAGTAATTTCCAGCAAGCATTCCCACTCTCTGGGGGATGAACGTCTCTCTCTGCACTGGGCCAGAAAACAGGGGAAGTGAGGTGAAAGGGCAGACAGGGCACTTGGGGTGGCTTAGGTTTTAAGAATTCAGATGATAAATGTCCAAAGTTTCTCATTAAATTTGAATATTTCGTGAAACCTGAAGTATGGTTCAAAGTTTAAAGTTGCTACTTGGCTGAACCTGAAGGAAATTTTATTAGTTAATTAATTTTATACTGTATTAAGAGTATATACAATGTATACAATGAATTATGATCACGTCAATGACTCATTTCACTCCTTCAACTCTTCTTGCTTTTCCTGGAGCCCTCCCTCCAATCCTCCTCCCTATTTCAACTCTTTGTTGTTTTTTGATAATCCACTAAGTCTAATTAGTGTTGTTGATAGATGTGTAGGTGTCACATCATCCACTGAAGCACAAGAAATCTACAAGTGGCCATACTGTGAAATAAAAATGAGTCTCCTTTCTTTAGCAACTATCTGCTGCCAACAGATTCCCACTGAGGACGGGGACCTGAAGAGCACTTCTTGGCAGGCTAGATCTTATGCGGATAACCACAGCTCTTGTAAGTGCATGGTTCAGCAGCCCTATCGTAACCAGGAGAATCATAACCACTGTGTTGTTCTTCTCCATCTTTGAACCCTTATGCGTTTTCCAAATATTTCCTGAGCACTTGTAAAAGGGGTAGTTTGTACGAATGTCCTATTTGAGGCCAAACACTAATGATTTATTATTTTCAACACATTGACTGCTTAGTTATCTGCATTAACTGTTGCCAATAAAAAAGAAGAATCTCTGACCAAAGTCGATGATAGCCCAGGCCTCTAAGTATAAACATACACATTTAGGCAGTGATTTGATGACATTTACAGACAAAGGAAAGTCCTGATAATTATCTATTATACCCTTAAGTAGGGGAAAAGAAGGAATAAGCAGACTTTCTCTGAGCTAGATAGAGACATTTAAATACAGATCTCTCCTTCTTTTGCATCTGATCTATGCACTCAAACAATGTTGCCTCTTACATAGGAAATTGAAAGAAATTTTACTGGTAAGAAAAAGGAGGAAATGAGTCTCTTCATCAGCATCAACTTGGACTCACCCTCCTCCGAAACTAGTAATACATCAGTCTGGAGGTATGCTGCTAGAAGCTGACTCCTGAAAAACAGGTATGCCAGGGAAGTTTTAGACTATGGACAGGAGGTTGAACTTGGAGTAGGACTAGACCAGAGTAGGATGCGAGGACTTTGGATTACCTGTCACTGCCACCACTACTACAACTGCCACTATTATCACCATCATCATTACTATCACCATCACCACCATGACCATGGCAATCACCATCATCACCATCACCATCGATATCACCATAATCTCCAAGCTTGTGAGTGAAGGATCTCAGTGATATGTAGGATTGCAATAATGCAGTGTCTGTGATCAGCTGCTATATGAAAAATGGAAAGAGATTTAACAGAATCAGAGTTCTAGCAAATTAGCCTGCTGGGGTATATAGCAAACGCAGAGGATATTCTACTGGCAATGCCCTGGAGAATTTCTTGTCCAAGTTTGAGAACACTCCTCAAATAAGACAGTGACCAGGCTCAGCACTCATTATCATATTTGAAAAATCAGACTGGATTCTGATGGAGTTTTCCAGAAGTTCCTTCTCTTCATCCATGCAAACTTGACTGAGGATTTTTTTTTCTGGGAAATTTTTACCACTGCTCTCTGGTGGTTTCAAAGATTGTTTCATATTCTAATGCCTAGAGAGTCTAAACGGCCTTATAAATAATGGAAACAATGGGACTAATAAGTTCTATTATTTTCCCTAAGGAGCTATGGCTGACTTATTTGATGAAGATTTAGTGAGCAATTACCTAGCACAAGACTAGACTCTGAAATCACAGCAGTGACCCAGCCTCTGACAACCCATGTAGATGTAGTCTTTAGACACGTATAAGAGAAAGAAACACTTAGTTCCAAGGTGCAGTCTCAGTTCCTATAGTTTTACAAATAGTGTCAGGAGGATATATACTGTACTGTGTAAACTGCAGAAGATGAAGTGAATGGTCTTTGAGAAGGGTATATGGGAAGGGAGATTGATTGCACAGAGCAGAGAAGACGTGGATCTCAGAGATTTAATCAGGTACTGACTTGGAAAGTAAAAGCCTGGGATTCAGTAGAAATTCTGCATTAAGACTGAAGAGGCATAATACAATGAACTAAAACACTAATATTAATGTAAGCAACTTGATAGGGAATGATCACCATAGGCATCGACTGCCCAATGAATGTGTGTGAAACCAGACGAGACAAAAGAACACATGCATTGGAATTGGTTGGGTTCTGAGTCTATAGGTCATGTGTTCCAGCCCTGTTAGCTCTCAAGTCTCTGGATTACATTTTAGGCAGCATCAAGAACAGCAGAGAAGGACAAAACCACAACCATATCCTATGTAGAACCTGATTACATTTCAGAAGATCACACTTGTTATTTTGGTTTTGCAAATCTGTTAGATGAAAATGGAACTCTTATGGACTAAGGAGATGGGAATGAAATAAAACCAAATGAGGTTTGTATTCTTTCAAGCCACATAACTACAGCCAAAAGCAGGGGGTCTAGCAGGAAATAAAGTTGGAAATACAAGCAAAAGCCACATTATGGTTGTACAATCTATGCCAGGGAACCGAGACTTAACTCAGCATGCCTGAAAGCTTTTGAAGGGATTTAAGCAGAAGGCTGGCATCACTGCATTTGTGTTGTTACCTTGGCTTCAGTGCAGTTAGGTGGATATGAGGCTGAAAGGATCAGTGAAATGAGACTGCCCAAACCCTTTTTTAAAAACCAGAGGACAGATAGGTAAGAGCTAAAAATGGATCATGAGGACATTTGGAAGCTAAAATTTGGTTTTGCTATTTGGGGTGAGTATGAAGAGGTCATAGGAAATGAAGTTTCATAGCTGAGCTGTGTCATGACAATGGGTGTTAGTTGCTGAATTAGGGAACATGAGAGGAAGGCAGCTGTGGGCAGGATGATGTGAGAATGGTTGAAAGCATGTTGACAGGAGATACCTGTGTGGTATTCAGATATGAGAAAGATACATGTCTAATAAAGTGAATGGTTCTCAGATGAGAAATAGGATCTCAAAGTAGGAATTCAGAAAACACTAGACATAAGGGTAGAAGGTACGGACTTTGTTCCAGTAAGATGAGAAGGAATGAACTCAATGTAGATGGTGCCTAGAAACCAAATGAAAGGGTGGTTTGCAATTGTGCATATGATCAAATTTACTGAGGACAGAAACGAAGAAAAAGATAGCCATGTGCACTTGTGGATGAGTTCAACAGAGTAAAGGCCAGGGGATGCAAAATTTGATTCTCTCTACTTTGTAAACCCATTAAAAAGCTCATCACAAAACCTAGACCTCTGTGCTTATATATAACAGATGTGCAGCTGGACCTTCATGTGGGCCCAGAACAACTGGAGTAGGGGCTGTCCGAAAAGCTGTTCTCTGCCATATTACCCAAATATTAGCTTAGAGAATGCTATGAAAGATTGAAGGCTTTTATTGTATTGTAAAGACTCGTCTTCAGCCAGAAGGCAGAAACTGCTGGAAATCAAGATAAATTTAACCATGAAGATGGCAGAAGACAGGAGCCTAGCATGGCTGTCTTCTGAGAGACTCTACCAGCAGCTGACTGAGACAGATGCAGGTACTTACAGCCAACCATTGGACTGATGTCAGGGGCCCCTATGGAAGAGTTAGGGGAAAGATTGAAGGAGCTGAAGAAGATGGCACTCTAATAGGAAGACCATCAGTGTCAACTAACCTGGACCTCTGACAGCTTCCAGAGACCAAACCAAAGCAACCAAACCAACCAAAGCAACACCAACCAAAGCATACCTGAGCTGATCTGTGGCCCCTGGCACATATTTGGCAGAGGACTGCCTTGTCTGGTCTCAGTGGGAAAGAATGTACCTAATCCTGTAGAGACTTGATTATCCAGGGAAGGGGGTCATGTGGGAGGGGCATGAGGTGGAGAGGTGAGTGGATGATAGGGGTGGGTAAGGGAGTACCTTCTCAAAGGCCAAAGTGAGAGATATGGAGTGCATAACTCTGGAATGTGGACCAGGAAGGGGGGCAACAATTGGAATGTAAATAAATAAAACAAATTTTAAAAGCCTTCTGTTTCCATATTTTCTTTTAAACATTCATTAATTTTTAATTTAAAAATCATACTTTATTTTATATATAACAAGATTTTAATAGTATGTTTGATATATTTTTTAAACAGAAGGGTAAAGGGACAGTTGTTAGGTTGCAAAACCTCTCCTCTAGAAAACAATTTTAAAATCAACTTTATATAAATGGGTCATCATGACAAATGCATTATTTAAAAATAAAATAATGTTTAAATTGTTATAAAATGCTAATTTGTTGTCCTTAATGTAGCTAAGGAGACTTCAGGAACACCAGGCAGATGAGGCTACATAAATATTTTAAAAGGATGTGGAAAAATCAGGCTAGAACAGAACTGGAAGCTTCCACAGTGCTAAAAGATGCTTCGCTTGTTACTTAGGAAGAAAAATAATCATCAGGTGTGATCTTGGAAAACTGTAATACCAACTGGGCTGGCAAGCCACTGCCACTTGTTAAATAGTGCAATGGATATTATAGGAGTCAATGTCCACTTGATGCTTGGATTTAAGGTTGCTCTACAAGATGGAATTCATGGCTGATACTGTTACCTAGGCTCAGAACCCATGGCTAGCTAGGTCATAAAGAAAGAACCTAATAATATCATTGTGATAAATACACATAGTAATAAATTATCACCTAAGTTCTTATTTTTATATAGTCACAGATTAGCATATCTCAGTCTTTGTTGAACAACCTTTTTTTCTTTTCAATAGAGAGCAACTACTACAGAGACCCACTGCTGGTCCGCATGGAGAGAATAAGAGCTTATACAGTATATAACCCTAATTGTTACAGATATGTTGTATCCCCAAGATCCAAGGATCATCTTAGAAAAGAGAAATGAAAACATTGTAAGTGCTAGAAAAAGTCGACATATGAAGTAAAACAGTTTTCCAGACCTACTATGTCAAAGCACATGTGAATTCATCACGGCTATGGCTGCCAGCAGAAAACCTGCGTCAGATCGAGCAAGCCAAGAGCCTTACATGGTCTGGGAGGGGCTAATTGTGTTCCATCAGCTGCTGAGGAACTGTTGGGAAATGATGACTTCTGGGAAAGGAGAGTAAGTTTTCCCCAGGGATGCAGCCCTTGAGATGCCACCCTTGCTGCAGTCGATTGGCCTGCACTCATAGAGGGTAAATGCAAAATTTGTTTGTTTGTTTTTAGACATATGATGTAGAAAAGAAGAGTGGTGAGGGAATGAAGAGAAATTGGAAGGGAGAAAAGAAGGGTCGATTTGATCAAAATGTAGTCTGTCTATGTATTAATATATTTCTCATATAACAAAGAGAGAAAAAACATTTCAAATATTAGGTAAAATAAAATAAAGAAAAGGATATAAATATGAGAAAATAAATAAACATTTCACATATAAGACACCAATACAAATATTACAAAGCAAGCATGTCTAGTGTTCATACACACACGTAACTCCCAGACTATATGAGAAACTATTATTATAAAATCGTACTGAAAAATTGAGAATAAATACCTTTATTGAAAACAAGAACTAAGAATATATATTATTAATAAAACACTTGCCTAATGTCTGTGAGGCCCAGAGAGAAAGAGATGGGATAGAGGAAGAAAAAAGGAAGGACAGGAGAAGTTCAAAGGGTTGGGGAGAAAACGGAAAATGGAACACAAGAAAGACAATCATTAAATCAATTAAACCAATACAGCACCTAACCTAACTGAAACGTAGCCGATAGGTTTCTCCAAAATCTTTTTCTTGGTAACTTAACAAGGATAATTAGATTCCTTCACCCCAAAACAAGGAAACAACACCAATAATGATAGAATACTAGGGTTTCCTCCACCCAGGGGCAACTGTGGCAAGCTACAATAAGGTCGATATAGTGTAAACCTGGTCACAGGTTTGAGAAGCCTGGCCTGGGGTGAGTTCACAGGAACTGCATATCTTACTGCCACAGGTCAGATGAGATGGTGAGATTATCACAACTCTCATAATATAAGTAGGTGTACAATAACTTTGTTCAATGTTGGGTGAATGGGCTCTTCGTGTACCTAGACCAGGCTGAGGGAACTTTGGGGCCACGAACGTGTCTCTAATATCAGATATGATGTTTTAGGATCTTAATTTAGTCATCTCTGCCAGAAAGCCTCATCAAAAGGAAATCTCAATGAGATTACTTGAAGGCGAGCACATGGCAGGCATTTCTTTCAAAGAATAAAAGAAGCGGCTTATTCTTAACATTGCCTTTAGTTGAAGTATACTTCAAACGAAGTTAAAATAAAAGCCAGTTTTCATTACCTTCTGTTTTAGTTACCCACATTTCTGAAAAAGATTTATTTCCATGTTTAAGTTTTGGTTCCTGTTGCTGTGATCACATAGTTTGACAAAAGTAACTTTAAGGAAGAAAGGACTTACTTGTCTTACCATTCCAGATTGCAGAGAAGCCAAGACTATAGGAACCTCAATTAGTCACATCCACAACCAAGAATGAGAGAGAATTAAATGCATGTATGTCTATACACAACTCTCATTTCTCATCTGATAGAGTCCAGGACCTAAGTCCATGGAATGGTGCCACCCAATGTAAGCTGAGCATTTGCACATAAATTATCATAAGCAAGATAACCCTTTCTCCACAGATATGTCCACAGGCCAACCTGTTCTAGACAATCCCTCATTGAGACTCTATGCAATCTCTTCCTACATGACTGTAGACTGTATCCAGTTAACAATCCAAATGTAAACTAACCATCATGCAATGAAATTATTTTTGCACTTAGAATGGAAATTCTGTTTTACTATTCTTGTTAATTTATATATATTTTAATCATTAATAATAATTTATATATATGCATGTATGTATATACATTTATGTAAATAACTTGTATGTATATACATATATGTTTATATGACATGCACAGTGTTATATTTTGATATATATTTACATATATACTTCTATCTTAACTTATATTTTAGTTTGCTGTGCCTCCTCCATAAAATTGTGTACTCATGGACAGAGAACTCTATTTGTTAGATAGACACTCTAATCTGCCTTTTATTGAAGATATACCAGATGGTGAATCCATGAATGAATGAAATCATATTGTTCTCTTTGCCAATTTGGGGTCTTCCACACTCTTCTTGTGTCATTGATGAAAATCAGACCGCCTGATTTTACGACCCAGTAACTCACATCCTTAACATTGTTATGTAGTGATTACACAAAAAATCCACTCTTAGCTCAATTCTTACAATGATACAAAATTGAAAATGTATACAGCTTTTACCACATTCCCTTTTAGGCTATGATCAAAGATCCTATTTCCCCTGGGACTATACATACCATTCATATAAGTGGGCTCTGTACAGTCTGGTCACATAGAAAGTCTCATCCCGATGACTAGGATTGGCATAGTTGTGACTAGATATTGAACACAATCTAGTCAGAGTTCAGTACTTTCCTAGATATGTGGAGTCATGTCCAGAGGTTCTGACTCTGGTGAGACTTGGTTTCTGTGTAAGCTCAGTGCAGTGAAACTGCTACCTCCATGAAAAATCAGTCATCAAAGAGAGAAAGTGCTGAGAGAAGCAGACAAGGGAGTGAGGCGTTCCTCAACGTTCATGATAGCTTTCCAGTCTATCAGATTACATCCTGCTTATCTATCAGGCTTCTATCAAGCACTGTAGCAACTCAAAATACACACTAAGTACCTTTAGCTTCACTTGGCCCTCACATGTGGCCTCACAATGCCTTTCACACATACCTCTTAGACTTGGCAGAGACCCCCTTAAACTCATCCCTTCATGATAGATGTAATATTAACCCAAATTAACCATATTATCCAAATAGTTTCACTTTGACAGGGAGAAGGAGCCCTGAAATTTCTCACAGAATGTATTTTGAAGATAAAATTTCCTGAGATGTTTGACAGAATTCATTTGTGAAATGGATGTTTGGCAGAGTTTCATTCATTCATTTTCTTTTAATACTAAATATATATAAATATATAAATAGGACCCTTGCTTACCCAAATGCTCACCTTTAATGTGATCCAGGAAAAAATACTCAGTAATAGTTGTAGAAAGAAGCCTGCCAGCCTCTTGTTACTGCTCAGCATATCAGCGAAATTGATGTTTCTTTAGCTTGTAGAATCAATATTCTTTAGACATTATCCAGCTTAAGATCTGCCATAGTCCATTCAGACTGCTATGACAGAAAAGCATTGACTGGCTAAATGAATTGTAGATACTAGAAAATTTTTCTTGCAGTTCTTAAATCCAGAAGACTCCATGTCTGTGAGGGTCCCTTCCCAATTCAAAAGAGGCACTCATTTTTTTTGTGTCCTTACACAAAAAAAGGCTTTAATTAGTATATTAACCCCAGTTTTGTGGATTCTACTCCCATAACTTAATAAACTCTCAAACTCTCTACCTATAGATACTCCATACTAGCATCTCATGTCACATGATATCATTCTGGGGAATGACTTCCAACATATGTTATCAGGGGTTGTGTCCATTTAGTGTAGAGCATGATTCCTGATGCACTCAAATGTATGTTTTGTGCTGCTCACAAAACGTGGAGAAGTATCAATGTCTGTGGAATCAGCATGAACCTTTTGGAAATGGAAGTTTGTGAACCTCATCATACAGCTCATTTCTTTATGGGAATCAACATTCTACTGTCAAATAAAGTCTTATGATAAATATATCTAGAAACATTATATAATGAAGACCATGGATTGTTTCAAATTTAGGATTGAATATACCACCAAAGATATTTCTTGAGTAAGGTAAAAGAAAACAATTCAAACTGCATAATTTGGGACTGCCCTATGTCTTAATTTGAGGCACCTGCTCCATGAAATTAAATTCTTATGAAGCAGAGGCTCTATTTGTTAGCTGGGGGGTATTAATGTCTGTCTTTCATTGAAGACTTACTGGATAGTAAATGCATGTATGAATGAAATCATATTTTTCTCTTTTCCAGTGTGGGTGTCTCCTACTTTTTGTATTCTAGCTGAAAATCAGACTACCTTGACATGTTTGTGACCAGCCAGCTGAGGCTTTTTCCAGTGGAGTTGAACACAACTTAGAACCTCGAACACCCTCAGCCACAGATAAAGATGTTTTATGTTGTTGCTCAAAACAGTGAATAAAATTGGCGTTGGCCCTGGCCCCAAACCCACATTCTTTAGACCTTCTATTCCCAGACATCTGCCTACAGACATAGCTACAAAGAGCATCCTTTTTGTCTTGATGTTTATCCAGAGACAACACTGGCATGCTTTCGATGTCAGCTTCCTTAAGATATGCTTTGACATGACCTCTCTCTGTTATTCAGGGCTCCCTTTTTAAGAATTCAGTGTAGCCCCGCCTCAGGATAGTATAGGAGCACAGCCTTGTGGCTTACTACCTCTTTGCCTCTACTTTTTAGAGTGAAAACTGAAACTGTAAGTTCAGTCAGATTCTAAATGTATACAAAAGAATGGACTGGTTCCTTGTCTCAGAACCCAACAAGGAACTGAGAGAACATGTCAGAGGGCTTGAGTATGGGGATCTATGCTGGATAGGAATGTAGAGTATGAAGCATGAAGTCAATACCCTCAGGAGATACACGGCAGTGTAAGCCCTTCTCTAGAAAGGCTATTTAGTTTCACTAAAATCAACTTGCCAAGCGCTGTAAATATCTCAACCATCACCTCATTCAATTTTCATCGTGTTAACAGGTATCTGTTATTTTTTCCATGTTACAGATATGAAACAAAGGTTGTAAGTTTAGATACCTCTCATATCCATCGATTATTTTTAAATAAGGGACATAGTGTTATTTATTGCGTGGTGACATTACCAGCCATTAATGACTAGTTTCTTTCTTCACGAATAAAGTCATTAGATTTTCATGTATTAGCTGGGGAATGTATACGAGGAACTTGCATTCATCTTTATCTGTTCTCTTTAATCCATCCATGGTGTGGCTTATATGAGAAAGACAGCCTAACTTTTCCATTTTTCACTTGAAGTACCAATGTTAAAATATTTCCCAAAGAGGACTTCATGACCTCTAATGGTCGCCAGTTCACTCCTTCCTTTGGCAGGTCACTTACTGTCTAGGTTACAAAGTTATTTTCTGTCCTCTTCTGGTCACCCAAAACATTGTTGTTAAATCTTTTCTCCCATGGCTCCCTTTCTATTGAACTTTTGCATAGTTATCATCATATCCTTACAATATAGCCTTATTACCAAGCATTTATTAAAGATACAGGTAACAACAGTATGTTCACTTTTACATTAATTTTAAGACAATATAGCATCAAAAAATGTTGTTAAAAGTGAGGAAATTTGGATGAATATAGTCCTTTGGTACTTTAAATAAATAAATAAATAAATAAATAAATAAATAAATAAATGCTGAAACAGGCTCTTCATTCCCCTTATGATGCACAGTGGAAACAAAGCAAAACAAACAGTGTCTCTCCACCCTGTTTGTCTCTATGGTTAGTATTTTGAAAGAAATAGAATTTATTCTATTTAATAGAATATGTAATCAATAGACCCACAGGAGTCTGTGACTAAGCATTTGTGCTGACATTTGGATTGCTGTCGTTAGGTTCTTTTGCTACATCCAAGAAAACCAAAGTGCATAGATAGTTCAGTGTAGAGGCAGAGGACACTTCAGAATAAATTCGAGATTAGTGTTTTATATAAATCCACATCTTAATTCTAGCTATACTTTATCCTGACAGTCAAAAGTCCTACTGGCATTCAAATTCCCCATATCTCCATCTAGTTTCATGCAATACTAATCTGTCTTGAACGCCATTTAAAGTATTAAATGAGATAGCAAGGATACATGTTTGATCAAAACAGTATACAGGTTTGTGTGTGTGTGTGTGTGTGTGTGTGTGTGTGTGTGTGTGTGTGTACATGCACGCACATGTGCTCATCTAAAAACAGCCATTAAATGTTAACTACAAATATCTTGGCCTTCCTAGCTCATAAAGTGAAAAAAGGGGTCAGTCTTCGAAAAGCAGATAAAATGTTCACTCTTTTTAGGTCACTGAAGTGCAGTGAGTATGAGAAAAACCACACCATGCCTCATTCCTAAAGTAGGCTCTTATATTTCAATTAAAGGAAAAATTGCCATGTTAGTCCAAAAATATGCCATTCTGAGAAGATCTGAGAGAAAGCAGGCTCAGACAAGAACACCTACACAGGGTAAATTGGAGGTGATTCTCTCTGTCTTCCAGTCCTGAGCATCAACAACAGCTTTGATATAAACCAGTCCAGCAGTGATTGGATTGATATGAACCACTTCAACATTGGTGACAAGATTAGAAAGACATTGTTATGTTACAACATTTGAGTTACATAAACTTCTTCTGGAAGTTTATCTGACTTGGTGATATTGCATGGACATATGCTTTAGTTTACAGGAATAAATTGGTGTTTATGCAATATCAACTACCTCTCTGAGAATTTGGTGGAGTATGTCTTCCCTTTACCTTATCTTCCATGTAAATCCATCTCAGCCTTCTCCTGTGTAATGTTTCATTTGTTCCAAGAATATATCAAAGTGGATAGCTGGAAAGGTCTCTTTCATCAGGTTTCATTTCTACATCAATGTCAATTCATCTTTGCTTAAAACCAATCAGTTTCAGTAAGGCCTGATGCCCCAGGTACTTATTAACTGTGTCCTTTCACCCTAAGATATCATAGTCTATTCTTCCTATAGACACATGCCCTGTACGTCATTAGTGTCTCCATCACAAACTGAAGATTACTAGTTGAATCAAACAATGGTTGTGTTTGTGCTCACCAGTCTACTCAAAGGCAGTGTTCCTGTCTGTGCCTGCTTTCTCTCAGATCTCAGAATGGGATATTCTTTTTCTAAAAGCCATCATCTTTCAATATGTCCTAAACAATGCTTCCCTTGTCCTTAAATAGTTGATAGATTTAGAAATATCAGTCAATAAAAATTAAGTGATGGGCAACATAAAAAAGACACTCTTTAGGTAGACATTCAATTGCTCTTTTATGAACTATATAAACCTCTCTGATGGAGCTTCCCAGTGTTTTCACAGCTAGAGATTTCATTTCTATTATCACCAGAGCTCATCAGTCTGTCTCACATAACTGGCCTCAACTGCTGATTCAAGTAGGACACAGAGTTTTTATGGCCATTGGTTCCATGATAAAGTTGTATTGGGAGAGCCAAGGTAGATGAAGCTGACAGTGTCTGAAAAGCAGATAGAAAATGTCACCTAGAGGAATAGAAGGAGGAAGAAAGATACCAAAGAACATTTATTTAATCTGTGTTTTTAACCACATGAAGAGGAAAGGTCTCTAGCACAGCCATTCTTCAGTAATGTGTCAGATGAAGACTAATGGTAGGTAATTTCATTGTGTCATACACACCAAGCACCTTGATTAAAAATCTGTTATTCAAAATAAGAATATAGTCTGCATGAACATAACATGATCATTTCTAATTTAGTCTTATATTCATAGTTCTCAATTGTGATTTTTCTCCCAGGGGAAGATCATAGTGTCTAGAGATAGTTTTGAAAGCCACAATTTGGGTTGATAAAAGGGGTTCAATAGCCACCTAAAACTCAGAGATAATAAAGGCTTCTAAATATCCTAAAACATAAAACCATCTCCTGTCACAAAAGAGCATTCAGATAAAACAAGGATAGCACCACTGTTAAGAATCATGGGTCTTTCTCAATTATAAAATACAGGATGAGAACAAAAAACAATTTAAGGTTTTACTGAATCCCAGCTACTAAAAAACTATGCAGCCTAAACTTTGTCCTAGATCCTGAAGTTAGAGGACATTAGACATAGTTCTACAGGAAACTGTCCTGGCAATTTGATAATGGCCTAAAATTCTTAAAGCATAAAATTATGAAAATTCTCATTGTACAGCTGAAATTCTTTTATGAAGGATAGAATAAGTCTATAAGGAAAAAATAAAAGAAGGGTTGTGATATAGGCAAGAAATCAAAACACAAAAACCAGAGAGACAGGCATACACTAAATCACCTCTCATCTTTGGAAGCGGAGGAATTCTGTGGACTGAAGCTCCACACTAGAAAAAGTAGATAACAAAATATGGGGTGGGTTTGAGCAACAGATGAAAATCTGATATGTAAAAATCTAGTAAAACTGCTGTGTGCTATAGTGTGTGTACATGAATGTAGTGTGTATGTGCGTGACTGTGCATGTGTTTATGTATGTGTGAGTGCATGCATGAGACATACAAACAGACAGACAGACAGACAGAGAGACAGGTGTTTAAATGATAAAACAGACAGCCCATCTGCATTTGTCTGTTTTGGGTTTTTCTGTTAACTGTGTGTGTCTACTCTGCAGATTTCCTGTGAGTACTGCCTTGGGCCACAGCATGAATTCTTTAAATGAATCTTATTTGTGAAGAAGCCTTAACAAAAACATTTAGCAAAACACCAGATTGATAATTTAAATGACAGCATAAACAAATTTATTATTTTCCTGACTGTTCAGTTAAGCAGCATTTTACAGCCATCTGCATTTCTTGTACCATATACATATAGATTGAAAATCCAATAAATAATTATGCAGTTTTAACACATATCCACGGGGCTCCTTCACACCACTAGTTAGTTATCATATGACCTTCATGTGGTCTCTACCTATCTCCTGTAGGCTTTGCTTTAGAATTCGGTACCTCACTAACTTTAGCATATTTCCTACTCAGAGCTGTCTTGGGAGCAGAACCACGCCTGGTTTGTGCCTTTGCTTGTCTCCTGTATTGAGCTACATATCTTTGATTACTGTGATATTAGATCTTGCCTTTCTTTGAATATTTTCTGTGACACTCTGCTTTGCTTGGTGATTTAACCTTGGCTATATATCTTAGGTGTTTAAGAATAAAATCTGGGGCTAGAAAAATGGCCAAATGGTTAAGAGGACTGGCTGTTCTTCCAGAGGACCCAGGTTCAATTCCCAGCAACCACAGAGTAGTTCATAACCATCTGTAAATCCAGATTCAGGGGATACCCCCAGTTTTCTAGCCTCTGAAGGATGGCTACAGACATACAAGTGATGCCCAGACATACATGTAGACAAAACACCCATACTCATAAAAATAAATAAATAAATATTAAAAAAACAGAAAAAACTCACTAATTTCAAACTCATTAAGTCATCTAACTAGCCTTTGTTCCTTGCTACTCGTTGTTCCTATACCATCTTCCTATGGCAAAAAGAATGCAATTTGTGGGTATATTTTGAATATATCTCTGATTAATATGCTTAGATATTCTTAGGTAATGGTTCAATGCAAAGCATTAGAATACTTGAAGGTTTTATCTGTATTTTAAATACTTTCTTGAAGGTTTTACCCTATTACAACAACAATAACTAAATATAACTTATTTAATTCTTATTAAATCATTGACCTTGTCTTGTTTCTTCCCACTATTAAATAAAAATAGTGTCATTTCATTAAATGCATTGGCAATAGTTAAAAATGCATCTATTAACAGTGCTTATTCTCTGCAAATTATTTATCATAATTTTATTCTAACTTTAGTACTTTTACCGTTGGCATATAAAACTACTTGACAAAGAAAATATATCAATATACTGCTTACATTCGACTCAAATATTATTAATGTAGTAGTTTTAAATCATGATCTAGTCAGAGGTAGCAGTGTTGGCCTGGATATTTGATCTCCTCATAAGATTAATTGTATTATATGTGTTTTGTAATATATAATTTTTCTTCTTCAAGTATTTTAAATGTCCAAAATGCATTTTGATGCCTTAGAAGTTTGATTATTGGGGCTGGAGAGATGGCTCAGTGGTTAAGAGCACTGACTGCTCTTCCAGAGGTCCTGAGTTCAAATCCCAGCAACCACATGATGACTCACAACCACCTATAAGGGAATCTGATGCCCCTTTCTTGCATGTCTGAAGGCAGCTACAGTGTGTTTGTATACATAAAATAATCAATAAAAATGTTTAAAAAAAAGAAGTTTGATTATTTCTGGAGTATTTTCCTTTAAATAGGATTGTATTAATTTATTGTATGAATAATATTCAAAAGACTCATAAGTTTATAATTTGTGGCTCAAAATAGATCATACAAGAAAAGTTCAATGTGCACTGCCTCACTCTACATATTAGGAGATATAGAATGCTTCAGTATGGTCTCACTTGGGGTTTTCTGTTATTTCTAAAGTTCTATACTCTAGAAATAAGAACTACTTGCTTCTAAAGCCCCGTTTTCTACTCTAATCAGAAAAAAAGAAGAAATTTTGGAGAGTCATTTTTCTAATTCCCTAAAAGTACCCCCAAAATTGAGAATGTGAACACATATTTCTTGAATTTTCCTTTCTCCATTCTCCCCCATGGATCTTCTATTTTATTTCAACATATTATAAAAAACCATTGCAAATAAAATAGGATCTCGTATTTTTTAAACTTTGAATGTTAAATGCCTCTCTAAGATTTCTTATAACTTTATAGTATCTCTTAAGGAGCAAGATACCCATGAATTTACTGGGTAAGTATCAGAGCTTACATGCATAGAAGCTGGATAGTCCTAGACTGTCTACATGTCTGAGGGTCAGAGAGGTTCATTGACTGTTTAGGGAAAGTGTATGGAAGCCTCAGAACAAGAAGCTCTAAAGATGCTGTCTTTGTCTAAGGCTGGAAAGTTCCTGAGGAGAAGGTTGGTAAGTGTCCACAGGTATACTCTGATGTGTATGACTGATGACAACAAAAATAAGAGGACTCCTGTAGAAAGGACTGAACTTAAACACACAGAATTGCTCTCTCCTTCCACCTTTGTTCCATGCAGGCCCTCAGTCTATTGGAAAGTTCTGCCTATATCCCAGGCTGTTCTTCCCTCCCAGTCACTTCCCTACCTGCCAGTAATCATGGAAACACCCTGCAGACACTGACAATTGAGCATTAATAATCTCCGAGGCATCCCTCAACCCAATCGAGACATCCACTATTAAACACCACAATGCAGTTATGACTTTAGCTTCTCCACAAGTTTGCTCATGTAAACAGGTGGTGATTTCTCCATTTCCAGTTGAAATTTACAACATTGAACTGACTATAGTTTTAGGATTTCTTCCCCTAAACCCTTCTCTGTGCTACCTCCTGGACATCAGTATATAATACCAAAGAATTCACACAATTATACAACCTAAACCACATGATAAACTCCAAATCTCTGATTTGTTATCAGAAAACATTGCCATTATTTTTAGTTACATATTTTAAGTAAAGATTTACAGATATGAAATATTACGTATATATAATAAAAGCAAGAAAGTGTCCCTACTAGTTTGGCCTATACCTGAATGGAAAAAAGTTGGGGTCAAAAAGACATAGAAAAGAATACTATCAAATCTCCAACTTGTATGGCCAAATCACACAATTTAGAAGCATAAACCTAGAAGAGAAAGTTGAGCTGACTCTAACATCATTCACCAGATCATAATTAATCCTTTGCTATCCCAACAAATCCCTTAGAAAATGGGATTTCCTTTATTTGGGCTTCTATGTAAGACAGACTTCCCTTGTCAAAGTCACTGGTCTGGGCACCAAAGAATAGTCTGTCACTTTAGAGTTTACTGTCAGTATGACTTTGGGCCAAGGCACTTGGATGTGATATGCAAGTGATTACACATAAACTAATCCTCATTTCCATCCCATGAAGTTGTTTGAAAATTGGATGGAAAATACACCTGGAATATTCAACAAGGTACTACATGTATACAAATTTAGGATCATATGCTTGAGAAAATTAGGTAAATATATGGCTAATGAAAAGTTGAGGACCAAGTTAGGCTGTCAGTTTTACTAGCAGGAAAGCATCATGAGGCTGTGCCATTGGAAGAGAGAATTAAGAGAATGATTTAAGAAAAACCATCTTCCACCATCCTACCCAAAAAACCCAACACTCAAAAATCGTCCTGCCTACAAGAAGTAAAGGTAAAAGCTGGAGTACAGACGGAGGGAATGGCCATCCAATGACTGGCCCAAATTGAGACCCGTCCCAGCAGAAAGAAACAATCCCCAAAAGTATTCATAATACTCTGGGCTTTTGGACAGGAGTAGATGGAGACAACACGTACGTAGCAGAGGCCCCTGGATCTGCTTGGATCTGCCACTGGAGGGTTTGTAACTTAGAATAGCTTACAAATGAGATGCTAGTTGCTATGCCTAGCGATTGTGCTACCTGTTGATTTTAAACTAAGCTTGTGAGGTGTTTTCCTTCATGCAGCGACTCAACTGGGCTCCAGAGAGAAAGATACAGAGGCAAAGCCTTGGTTAGTGAGACGTGTATCCCGTGTAGCCACGGGAATTTGGAATTGTGGGACAGGCATGTCAGTGACCCGCCATGGGAACTTAGTGAGTTCAGGGGGGAGAGATTTCAGAGCTCGCGGTCAGAGAATGTGCTGAGATGAGAACAGATCGGCCTGTCTGCCAGGCTGAGAACAGGTCAGCTTGCCCACTGGGGCTTTGCTGGCAGTAGCATGGTATTTTTTTTATTTCACGCTACAGGTGGCATTCCTACTTGTGGGGCAGGAATCCACTGGAAATTTGGGATTTTTGGCCTATGAGTTAGAGATTTAGGGGTTGGGGATTTAGCTCAGTGGTAGAGCACTTGTCCAGCAAGCTCAACGATCTGGGTTTGTCCTCAGCTACAGGAAAAAAATAAAAGACAAAATAACAACAACAACAACAACAACAACAACAACAACAACAACAACAACAAAAGGAATTTAGTCTGGGCAAGTGGAGCTGAGTCAAGTCTGAGCAGAGTCGGATCACTTGATGGCTCAGGCGTAGGAACCTTGAAACAAAGAGAAGAGGCAGTTTCTGCTCGCAGGCTCTGGGGTCCTGTGCTGTGAAAAGTGCAGGCTGCCCTGAGTCACAGAAAGCTGGAGAATGGAAGCTGCCTGCTTCCTTCGCAGATGTTGATTGGAATATGATTTAATGCAAAGGCTGGTTTTAGGATACATTTACACACAGATTTTGTCCAAATCATGTGGGGAATTTTGCCCTCAGTTTGGAACTAGAATAGGGAAAATTACTGACTCTAAGTAGAGAGCAGTGATAATTGCCTGCTACGAACAGGTATTAATTAATAGGAATCTGAGGCTCCAGGCAGAGAGCATAACAGATAGATAGTATAATACAGTCTGCAGGAAACTCAAATTCTTTGTTCATGGGCCCCATGGGAATTTTGGGTTAATTTCCTGACATGACAAATTAGAACAGGCCTAAAAATAAGCTCGTACAGTATTTGTTTAGTTTACCTCTTTTGATTTGAATTGCTTTTATTATCAAAATGAGTAGGATTATGAGGGGTTTTGGTTGTTTTATTACTCTTCTGGAAAAGAAGACATAATACAAGTATCTCTAGCCCCCGGTGAGGTAGTACATTGTGGCTAGGTAGCTACTGGGCAGAAATTGCCTATTTCATTTAGAGACAAAATATTGTCCAGAAAAAGGATACACTATGTGGAATAGTCTCCTGATAATCTCTGCGAAGACATGGTAATCAATTCTTCAAAATTTTGCATTACAAAGGTTTGTCAGATGATCCTGGGCCAGAAGGCTGACATACAGAAGCTGTATAGGCAGGCAGCTGTCTCTAAAATCTGTCTCAGTTCTGGAAGCTGTGTTAGGCTTTCTATATTTTCAGATAATATAGGTTGTTCTTGGATTTCGGATGGGGTTGAAAGACTAGTTGTAGTCTCATAGACAATCCAGGCTATTTAGCATTGAGAGAACATATTCATTTGGATAGTTTTTAGACAGTATACAAGTTAAACTAAAACATAACAGATATGGATTTATAAGCCTCTAAGTTAGGATAGAAAACTGAATGTTCTATTTAATTGACAAAATGATATATAGAGAGTTATGTCTATTTTGTACTTTATAAATTACAGAATGGTAATATTTATACTCAGTTTATATTTGAGAGAAAGGTTTTTTTATTGGACAGAAAAGGTGAGCTGTGGCAGAAACATTTCCCTAATGAGTAGATATATGAGGGGACCAATCACTGGGCAAGGAGTGAGTGGGACTTCCAGGTCAGAGAGAGGAAGAGAGGAGACCGGAGAGAAAGATATGGCTTTTGGAAGGGAGGAGATAGAGACAAAATGTACTCACATTCAGCAGAAGTCCCCCCTGTTCAGGTGGTGGAGCTGCTGGGATCCGCTACCAGAGAATTTGTAACTTTGAATAGCTTACAAATTAAGATGCTAGTTGCTGCACCCAGCAATTGTGTCACCTGTTGATTCTAAACTGTAATCATAATAATAATAATAATAATAATAATAATAATAATAATAATACTTCTCTGTTTTACTTGCAAACAGGAGCCTAGCATAACTAACCTATGAGAGGCTCCACCCAGCAGCTAACCAAAACTAATTCAGAGAACTACAACCAAATATTAGATGAAGCTTGGGGAGGCTTATGGAAGAGTTGGGGAAAGGATTGAGGAACCCAGAGGGGAAAGGAACTTCAGAAGAAGACCTAAAGAGTCAGCCAACCTGGACCCTAGGGTGCTCCCAGAGACTGAACCACCAACCAAAGGGAATATGTAGGCTGGACCTAGGCCCCTGCACATATATAGTAGATGTGTAGCTTGGTCTTGATATGGTTGCCCCAACAACTGCAGTGAAGACTGTTGCTGACTCTGTTGCCTGCCTATGGATCTTGTTCCACTAACTGGACTGCCTTGTCTGGCCTCATTGAGAAAGGATGTGCCTAGTCTGGCAGTGATGTGCCAGGGTGTGTTGATAGGGGTAGGGGCATAGCTCCATGTCCTCAAAGGAAAAGAAGAGGGTGGTATGGAGGCGGGAGCTGTAAACAGAAGACTGAGAGGAGAGGTGAGGATTGCATTTGGGATATAAAGTGATAAATATATTAATGGACAAAATAAAAACTGTTCTCAATCATAATCTAGAGGGAAAATATAAAATATAAAGTAAGAACTTAATCTCAGTAACAGTGGTTATTATTTCTGGATATTTCAAAACTCTAAGTGAGGGGTGCAGGGTGCAGGGAATAACTAAATCTGTGTTGGAGTCTAAGAAAAGGGTTCCTTGGGAAAGTGACATGTGGATCAGGGCTGTAACAATGAATGGGAAATCTGCAAGTGGGGAATAGTGCTGAAGGATTCTAGAGATCCAGATCAATGTAACTACTTTCATAAAAACAGAAGAAAAGTAACGGGTAGAAGAAAGAATTTAACATAGTGGGTGTCTATGAATAGTTTTACATTGGGTATTGGGAGGCACAAATTACTCACAAGACAAAAGCAAGCAGGAACATTGTTCTGGGGAAGCGCAGGTCTTCAGGGGCAGTCATGAGCAGTCAGAATCCAGCAATAGCCCGAGTGCACTGGGTGTTCCAAGTCCAGAGAATCCCACAATAAGAAGCCATCCATAGAAGAGAGTTTAATGTTTAAGCCATGAGTATGGGCCATTCAACCAGCTGTTCTGAAAATAAAGGAAGGACAAACTATAGTCACTAGAGTTCATTATGTCATGCACATTCAGGACATCCCAAATAAGAAGCCATATATGGTAATACACTGCTGACTTTCTGATGCTGTCTATGATCGAGACAAATTTCTAGGGCTTGTATCCAGGGCATCCAAGAGTCGTGTCCTCTGTGAGCTAGATAGGATGATGGGAAGTGTGTCTGAAGCCTCTTGAGGGAAAAGAAGCTGCATAGGCGTGCCTTGGGAAGACTTCTTCTAAGAAGTCTGAGACCAATGGTTAGATGCTAGAGCAGATGGCATGTATAAGATGATTCTTCCAGGACACAACAGCAGAACAGTCTCCTTGCCAACATACAACAGAATAATTTCCAAATCCAAATCATAACTGAATACTTCAAATGTATGATAAACTTGAATTTGAGCAAACATGTTGTATGGCTGTTGTGACAAAGAGATGTGAGACAGTCTTCTTCCACATGCAAAATAGTGACTGGTATGAATTACACTCCTCCATGGTAGAACCAGGAGAGGAGAGATCAGAGACTATGTTGCACCAAATGCATTCATTTTGGTAGTTTAATCCTTTTCTTTGCAATGACAGTAATTGTGGGAGAAGCTGTTGAGCCATCCAGCAAAGAACACTCATCTTGCCCCGCCTTTCAATCCCCCAGTGTGTATTATGCTCCACATAATAAGCCTCTTGTCATACTGACTTTTTACTCCAGATTGAGAGCTTATAGAAAGGACTCCTGGGTCACCCAAAGCCAGGTTCTTCATAAACCCCAATGGGGTATTTGCTTATTATTATTCTACATACCATTAGAAGAGACTCTGCCATTGGAAGAGGAGCTGGGAGCCGATATAATGTAAATGAAAGCATTTTCTGAAAATCATTTCCTTCCATGGGGCTCATTTTGTATTGCTTTAAAGGATCAAGAATACAGTATCGATTTAAAAATAACACTTTGAATGGTTTATTCAAAGAATACAGGCACCCGATTGTTACATTCTTTGGTTGCTACATTCTTGAAGGCAGGTTCAAACAAGTGCATAAATTAATTTGTTTTAGTCAACTGGAATGGGGAATTTGAAGCATCACTTAAAATCAATTGGAAAACTAAAATTCACTGTTATCTTTTCTGAGCTCCAAATGGTATTAACAATAAAAGATGACTAATTCTCCACCCCCTTTTTATCTTGATTGTTTTTCATCAGCTTACTAGTGCTGAATAATAAAAAGTTTCTTATCATCTGAACTTTTAAGTTTATATTACACTCTAAAATACAGGCTTAAAGCTTCGTGAAAAATTGTAAATTTTTAAAACTAAGTGCCACTCATGGCTTGATCTGCTAACTGAATATATAAAAGAGAGCTTTCTTCATCACTAAGGGTAGTAAAAGTAGACAGTATGAGCTAGTTAAGTTTTAGTGACCAGGGGCTCCGTGTTAGCTTCTCTGAGATCTCAAGCAAGTTACGTCAGTTTAGCCATAAAACGTGGTGTGGTATCCTGTCTGGTCTTGAAAATACAGTTTTTCCATGATAACTGAAAAGCAGAATACATAATATGAAAGTCGACTCTAATGCTGACATTGGAAACGTTGTATCCTATGCTGCATTTTAAACTCTCAGCTCACAAAAGACTATTTTTTTCAGCACTTGTGTCATTAATTCCTGACTTTTCTAAAAATAATCACCAATTTCAGTAGAATGTAGATCATCTTCCTTTCAGTAATGACCATGAATGAGCTTGAAAGAAATACCATTTAGATATGTCTAACATAAACCAGGAGATTCTCTATAATAAGCCTTGCATATCAAAGAAAAAATCTCCATAGAAACACAACATGTCGACACTATCTCCCTGGAACATGAAAGGCCTTTGTTCTAACAGGTGAATTTATTTGAAAAAAATGTATAAATCTTACTGTAGTTTTAAAACTTTCTCACATGCAAGTTATTAGCTCTTTATAGTTTATAACAAATGCTATAGTAACGATGTCTCAAACTGTCCCTTCCCCATTCTGAAATTAAACCACCTCATTTGGCTAACTTGAATCTATCAATATCGATGCCCAAACTGGTCCTTTTGTGCAAGCCCCAAATCTCCTCCATAAATGAGGCAAGCGCATATTGAAGGTCCTAAAAGACTTTGCACAGGGAACATTTATTTGCTGTCTTCCTTGTGCACCTCGTGACCTCGGTCCAGGCTTTGTTCCAGCTATGCCTGAGCCAACTCTGCACCATCACTTGCACACTTCACTAACTGCTAGAGAAAGGATAGTAAATTGCATTCGCTCCTACTCCTAAGAACTGGTGCCAGACATGAACAGAGGTGATGAATTTGGTTTTAGTGGGGTTGAAAGAGAGACTGTTGTCTAAGAGCTGGAGAAAATAATTTGGTATACCTGACCTCGTTTTCTCGTTATGATATAAATGTATCAATAACTACTATTCCTCTTTACACAGTTGTGATGAAGCTAAAAAGGAAAGAAGACGAAAGATAGGCAGATAGGTGCACACACACACACACACACACACACACACACACATTTAAGATAGAATGAATATCACAATCCTTACATCAAAATTCCATTTTGGCATTCATGTCTATACCTAAATCCATCCTTTCTGTGTGTATCAGACATACACATGGTATACAGTTATACATGCAGACAAAATACCTATATTCCTACCATAAATCTTAAAACTAATGTATTGTTCTACGGATGTGACAAATGCACAAATGCACAGGGTCTTATCACTATCAATATAACTAGACTAACATGGTTCATTCTCAGCTCCCTAAAGAGCTTTTGTGTCCAGTGCCGTCATATTCACCCCAGTCCCTAGCTCTGAGAAACCACTGATCTACTTTCCAGATCCGGAGTTTTGCCTTTCCTATAATGCCATGTAGGTGTAGAGATGTTACATTGAGTGTATTAGTGACTTTCCTTGTTAATGTTAACAATACTTGACAAGGGAATTTAAGGGAAGAAAGGTCTATTTTGGCTTACTGTTCAAAACAATACAGTTCATGGCACAGGCTTGGAAACAAGAACTTAAGGTAGCTGGTCACACTGTATCTCATTAGGAAATCAGTCAAGAAACATGAGGTGGGGCCAGTCTAGGAAACCTCATACCAATGTTCAACACCCCACTCCCTCCACTGAGTCTCTGCCTCCAGATAGTTCCATTACTTTATAAAACGGCACCACAGTCTGGGGTAAAGTATTCAGAATCATGAACCTATGAAGGTCATTTCACATCCACATTCTGTATAACCTCTCGAATTCAGCATTTTCCTTGAGCATAGAGCATTCCAATGACCATGTTACGTTTTTAAGCTGTTCATTATTATTGCTGAACATAGTCTTTGTATGAATTATTGCTTCTGCTTATTTATTCACCCGCTATGATGAATCACTTTTATTTTATTTTAAAATGTATGTATGTATGTATCTATGTATGTATGTATGTATGTATGTATGTATGTATGTATGTATTATTTAGTTATTCACTTTACATCCCTCTTCTGGTCCCCAACTCATAAACTCCCTCTCCCAAACCCCATACCTCTTCTCCTTTAAGAGGTGGAGGTCTCCCTCTGTATCACCCCACCATGGCCCATCAAGTCTCTGCAGATCTAGGCACACCCTCTGCCACTGAGGGCACATAAGTCACCCCAGTTAGGGGAGCATATTACATAGACAGGCAATAGATTTAGGGATAGCCTCTGCTCCAGTTGTTGGGGGATCTACGTGAAGACTGAGCTACACATCTGGTACACATGTGCATGGGGCCTAGGTCCAAACCCTGTATGGTCTTTGGTGGGTGGTTCAGTCCCCAAAAGCCCCCAAGTGTCTAGGTTATTGGACTCTGCTGATCTTCCTGAGGAGTTCCCAACCCCTTGACGGCCCTCATTTCTCCCTCCAACTCTTCCAAAAGAATCTCTGAGCTACATCCAGTGTTTGCTCTGTATCTTTGCATCAGTATTAGTCAGCTACCTCTCAGAGGTCAGTCACTATAGGCACTTGTTTTCAATCATAACAGAGTATCATTAATAGTGTCAGGGATTGGTTCTTGCCAATGGGATGGGTCTCAAGTTGGGCCATACATTAGCTGGCCATTCCCCTAGTCCCTGCTCCATTCCCTGTCCCTACATTTCTTAGGTGAGAAAGATTGTGGTTTGAAAGTCTTCTGGGTAACTTGATGTCCCTACCGCTCCACTGGAGTTCCTGCCTGGCTACAGGAGATAGACTTTTTATGTTCCATATTCCCATTGCCTAAGTCTCAGCCAAGGTCATCACCATTGATTCCAGGGCATCTTTCCCCCTCCCAGGTGGTTGGCAAATCTTCATGATGCCCTGAAGCTCGACCCTTACCAACTGTAGATTTCCATTCATTCTACTGGCCCTCTGGCCCTCTGCTGTCTGTCAACACACAGACATCCCCATTTCCCTCCCTGTCCTCACTTCTACAGTGTTTCCTCCCTACCTCTTCCTCCTATGACTATTTTATTTCCCCTTCTGAGTGAGATTCAAGCATTGTCATGTGACTCTCCTGTCTTGTTTACCTTCTTAGGATCTCTGACGTTTAGTGTGAGTATCCTGTACTTTATGGCTAATATGCAACTATAAATGAATACATACCATGCATGTCCTTTTGGGTCTGGGTGAGCTCACTTAGGCTGATATTCTCATGTTTCATCCACTTACCTGTAAAATTCATGATTTACTTTTATTTAATACCCAAGTAGTATTCTATTGTATAAATGAACCACATTTTCTTTATCCATTCTTTAGTTGAAGGACCTCTAGACTGTTTCCAGTTTCTGGCTACTATGAATACAGCGGCTATGAGCATAGTTCAGCAAGTGTCCCTGTGGTACAATGGGGGAATCTTTTGGACATATGTCCACGAATGGCATAACTGGGTCTCGAGTAAGAACAACTCCCAGTTTTGAGCTTCAAAAGTGGTTTTTGTCTGGATGACCTGTGAATTGGTGAGAATGGGGTGATAACATCTCCTATTATTAATGTGTGGGGTTCAATTTGCAATTTAAGCCTAAGAAATATTTCTTTTTAAAATGTGGGTGCCTTTGTGTTTGGGGCATAGATGTTCAGAATTGAGATATCATCTTGGTAGATTTTTCCTTTGATGTGAATGAAATGCCCTTCCCTGGTTCTTTCTATTTTTTTTCTTGGAGATTTCGGTTTATCTCTTCTTTTTTTAATTATATATTTTATATATTTACATTTCAAATGTTATCTCTTTTCTAGGTTTCCCTTTCTTTTTTTTTTTAATTCTTTTTTTCGGAGCTGGGGACCGAACCCAGGGCCTTGCGCTTCCTAGGCAAGTGCTCTACCACTGAGCTAAATCCCCAACCCCCTAGGTTTCCCTTTCTTAAACAATCTATTCCATCCCTCTGCCTCCTGCTTCTATGAGGGTGCTCCCCCACCCACCCACTCCCACCTCTGCACCCTGACATTCCCCTACACTGGGGCATCGACCCTTCACAGGACCAAGGACCTCTCCTCACTTTGATGCCAGATAAGGCCATCCTCTCCCACATATGTGGTTGGAGCCATGGGTCCCTACATATTGACTCTTTGGTTGGTCGTTTAGTCCCTGGGGATGCCAGGGTGGGGGTGGCCCAATCCCCCAATCGGGGGCCTTGTCTAATCTCTGGATATGGCCTTTACAGGTTCTCCCTTCCCATTGTTTGGCATTTCAGCGAATCACATTCCTACTGGGTCCTGGGATCCAGGATTTGCTTGCTAGTGGCTACACCCAGTTCCCAATCCCGCAACAGTACACACCTCTATTCAAATTCCTGACCGTCTGTATATCATCCTTATCTCCTTCCATACCTGATCCTGTCCCCATTTACCCTTCCCCCTCCTCTTTTCCTCCCAAGTCCCTCCCACCCTCTACCTCCTGTAACTATTTTGCTTCCCCTTCTAAGAAGGACTGAAGTATCTGCACTTTGGTCATCTTCCTTCTTGAGCTTCATATGGTCTGTGAGTTCTTATCTTGGGTATTCCAAGCTTTGGGGATAATATCAACTTAACAATGAGTGCATACCATGTGTCTTCTTTTATGACTGGGTTACCTCGCTCAGGACGATACTTTCTAGTTCCATCCATTCGCCTATGAATCTCATGTAGTCATTGTTTTTAATAGCTGAGTAGTGCTCCATTGTGTAGATGTACCACATTTTCTGTATCTATTCCTTTGTTGAAGGATATATGGGTTCTTTTCAGCTTCTGGCTATTATAAATAAGGCTGCTATGAACATAGTGGAGCATGTGTCTTTGCTGTATGTTGGAGCATCTTTTGGGTATATGCCCAGGAGAGGTACAGCTGGGTACTCAGGTAGTACTATGTCAAATTTTCTGAGGAACCACCAGACTGATTTCCAGAGTGGTTCTTCCAGCTTGCAATCCCACAAAAAATAGAGGAGTGTTCCTCTTTCTCTACATCCTTGCCAGCATCTGTTGTCTCTTGATCTTAGTCATTCTGACTGCCTTGACATGGAATCTCAGGATTGTTTTGATTTGCACTTCCCTGAGGACTAAGGATGTTGAACATTTCTTTAGGTTCTTCTCAGCCATTCAATATTCCTCAGTTGAGAATCCTTTGTTTAGCTCTGTACCCCATTTTAAAATAGGGTTTTTTGGCTCTCTGGAGTCTAAATTATTTTGTTCTTTGTACATATTGGATATTAGTCCTGTATTAGATGTACAATTGATAAAGATCTTTTCAATCTGTTGGTTGCAGTTTCTGTCTATTGACAGTGTCCTTTATCTTAAAGAAGCTTTGCAGTTTTATGAGGTCCCATTTGTTCATTCTTGATTTTAGAGGATAAGCCATTGGTGTTCTGTTCAGGGTATTTGAGGATCCCCCCCACTTTCTCTTCTGTTAGTTTGAGTGTATCTGGTTTTATGTGGAGGTCTTTGATCCACTTGGACTTGAGGTTTTTACAAGAGGATAAGAACAGATTGATTGGCAATCTTCTACATGCTGACCTCCAGTTGAGCCAGCACCATTTGTTGAAAATGCTGTCTTTTTTCCACTGGATGTTTGTTTTTTATTTAAATTTTGGTTGAAAGTCTATTTTGTTAGACACTAGAAAAGCTACTCCAGCTTGCATGCTGTATCCATTTGATTGGAAAACTTTTTCTAGCCCTTTACTCTGAGGTAATGTCTATCTTTATTGTTGAGATGTATTTCTTATGTGCAGCAGAATGATGGATCCTATAACTCTGTCCATTCTGATTGCCTGTGTCTTTTTATTGGGGAATTGATCCACTGATGTTGAGATACTAATTACCTGTTTGTTAATTCCTGTTATATGGATATTGGTAGTGCTAGTAGAAAATTGTGATGTGGAAAATTGTGTTTTCTATGATATTTTGCTAAAACATACATATGAGAGGATGTTTTACTTAAGCAGACATGTAGAAACACATGTAATATTTTACTAGAGCAGATACTTGAAAGTTCACTTGATGTTTGGGAAGAGTATAAGTAGAGCCCTACAGACAGTGAGGAGACACTCTACTATTGTTATTCCTTACTATGTTTCACTGGTCTTTGATGGTCTTTGCTCATTGTGCAAATCTTTGTTGGTCTTCCCTAATCTTCTCTCTCATGACTTCATAGAGAGAAACATGCCAAGGAACATCTTGTGGTATGCCAACTGATTCTTACCATTTCCACTGACTCATTGTGATTCCATGGAGCCTTGAGTTTTCTGCTGGATAGAACCACTACTACTGATTCATGTTTCGTGTTTGCTATTAGACTAGACTGATGTTATCCTAACAAAAAGAGTGGAATAACTCCAAAGAATTATTTCTAAACAGGTCCACAAACTCCTTTTCTTATAAACCTTTTGTTCCCTTACCTCTCCTTGGTGGCCTAGAAGGGAGGTTGATGTGTTCTAGAACCCTAAATAAGTAGACTTTGAAAAATCTAAGCCTATGTGTGTTTGTATTTGTGTCTGCTTCCCTTTTTTTTTTCTGGCGTAGAATTACTTATTTTCTGTATTTTCTTGGATGTAGTTATCCTCCTTGGCTTAGAACACTTTTTTCTAATATGTTCCATACAGCTGTATTGTGGACAGATCTTGTTCAGATTTGATTTCTCTTGAAATAAATTGTTTTCTCCATTTATGGTAATTGAGAGTTTTGCTGGGCATAGTAGTATATATTGGCATCTGTGGATTTCTAGAACTTACAAGACATCTGCCTGGCCGTTCCAACTTTTAGAGTCTTTCTTGAGAGGTTGGGTGTGATTTTGATATGTCTACCTTTTGTTTTGTTTGTTTGTTTGTTTGCTTGCTTGCTTGCTTTTCATTGGATATTTCTTTATTTACATTTCAAATGTTATTTCCTTTCCCAGTTTCCTGTCCATAAGCCCCCTATCCCCTCCCCCTTCTATAAGGGTATTCCCCCATCCACCCCCTAACCCCCCCAGACATTCCCTTGCACTGGGGGTCCAAATTTGACAGGACCAAGGCCTTTTCCTTCCATTGGTGCCCAACAAGGCCATCCTCTGCTGGTCTACCTTTATATATTACCTGGCCTTTTCCCCTTACCACTGTCATTATTCTTTCTTTGTTCTGTAGTTATTGTGTTTTGACTATTATGTGTCAGGAGGATTTTTTTTTCTGGCCCTATCTAATTGGTGTTCTGCAAGCTTCTCGTATATTTATATACATCTTTCTTTAGGTTGGGAAAGTGTTCTTCTATAATTTTGCTGAAAATATTTTCAGGCCCTTACAGCTACCTTCTTCTGTCCCCATTGTTCATTGTTAGGTCTTTGCATGATATTCCAGATTTCCTGTATGTTTTGTGTCAGGAATTTTTTAGATTTAACTTTCTCTTTGATATATTGATTTCTTTTATTGTATTTTCCATGCCTGAGATTCTTTCTTCCATCTCTTGTATTCTGTTGCTGATACTGGCATCTACTGTTCCTGCTCTCTTCCCTGGGTTTTCCATCTGCAGAATTCCCTCAGTTGTGTTTTCTTTATTGCTTCTATTTCCATTTTAGGTCTTGAACAGTTTTATTTGCCCCACCCATTTCATAGTATTTTTCTGTATTTCTTTAAGGGATTGTTTAATTTCCTTTTTTAAAGGCCTCTATCATATTTATACAATTAAACTTACAGCCATTTCCTTGTATTTCAGTTATGTTCATATGCTTACTGTGGTAGGGTAGCTGTGTTCTGAAGGTATCATATTGCCCTGGCTTTTGTTGTTTGTGTTCTTTCATGGGCCCTATCCCTCTAGATGACTTTAGTTCCTCGATGTTCGTTTTGTAGTAGGTATTGGGAGGTTGCCTAACCCCAATGATCCTGGTGTGGTAGGCTTCTGGTGCATATCCTTGGAATAAAAGGTTCTGGATCAACGAGTCTGATGAAGGTGGGTAGAGAAGTGGTGGGAGAATGTTAGTCTGGCAGGGATAGCAAGCTGCATAGGGCAGCTAAGTGTGGGGACTCAGCTGGCAAGAAAGATAGGTGCAGGGAAGGAATCTAACCTGTATCAATGAATCACATTTTAAAAGACCATCTTTTAACTTTGAAGCCTGTGAATATATAATATAACATGACTAGGGGAATTTTCACTAATGTAATTTGAATGTGAAGACCTTGAGATGAGAAAAAAATGCTCTTTTTTATCTCTGTGGGCCAAAATGAGTTAAAAAAAAAATCAGTGGATTGGACCATTAAGGAGACCTGAGACTCAGCAATTTCTGATGTAGAAAAATATAGGTATGAATAAGAGATGATTCATATATATATATATACATATATATATATAATAGTATCATCTGACAAACAAGGACATTATTTTTCTGCAGAGCTTTTAGAAAAGGAGGCAGTCTTGATTTTAGTGTAGTGAATTCCACTCTATACATCTGTCTACTAGAAACACAATGTGTTAAACTGTG
Organism: Rattus rattus; assembly: GCF_011064425.1. Classification (NCBI taxonomy): domain Eukaryota; kingdom Metazoa; phylum Chordata; class Mammalia; order Rodentia; family Muridae; genus Rattus; species Rattus rattus. Next base: position 31,844,555 of record NC_046160.1, on the reverse strand, counting down.
TGGTTAGAAGACACAAAGATGACATGGAATTATTATAGCAGCCGTAGAAATCGTACATACCAGTTCATAGATGTTTGTTTGTTTCTGATTCGAGATCATTACAAGGAAATCTCCATCTGGGTCAGACTTTTCCCAACTGTGTCAAGTGCATGACAGTAACAACTTTAGTAAAGAAAAGGTTAATCTGGGCTCAGTCTCTGTGTTCTTGACCCATGTTTGGCTTGCTCTGTAATGAGTCACACATCATAGGAGAAAAGCAATGAGCAGAGAGAGAGAGAGAGAGAGAGAGAGAGAGAGAGAGAGAGAGAGAGAGAGAGAAAAGAAGAGGCCAGAAACCAGAAACCAAGTATAGCCCACAAGAACATTTTCTCCAGGAAGAACCCTGTCTCCAGAAATATACAGGACCTCACAAGCAGGATGTCATGTAAATTCCTCTATAGGTTAATGCATTGATAAAGGTAGAGTTTTCATGGTTCAATCACTTACCTTTTCTTTCTCAGTGATTGGTTCCACCAACAAAGTATGGCATTTTAATGTATGAGCCTGTAAGCAACCTTTTATTCACAAACCACATGTAGAGGATACAATATTGTGAACTTGAAGCTTGCTGTTCCTTAACTGAAAGTGCTGGAGTGTTTAAGTATATATTTAATTACTTTGAAATTACAAAAAGGAAAATTTCCCCAACGGAAATGAGCTCATCGTTTTGCATTTCCACATACAATAAGAATCCCATTTGTCCTAAGTCTTCATTAGTACTTGGTAGTGACAGGGAAATTTTCAGTCATTGACTTTATTCTAAGTATCAGCACTTTTAGATGAAGGGTAAAGTATCTCTTCCCCCTCCTCCTCCTTCTCCTCCTCTTCCTCCTCTTCCTCCTCATCTTCTCCTTCCTCCTCCTCCTCCTCCTCCTCCTCCTCCCCCTCCTCCTCCTCCTCTTCTTCTTCTCTTACTATTTGAATTAGGTCATTTATTTCATTAGTACTAAATTAGGAATCTGTATATATTTTGGGCTGTTTACTCCCTACTGTTGGGGCTATTAACACTAATTTCATGACTTGCCACAATACCCATTTATAATCACAGTTTGTGTGTCAGAAGTCTGGCCACGGCATCCCTGAATTCCCCTCACAGAGTTCTAGATGATTAATCTGCTGTGTCACCAAGTCATATTCTCATCTGGCCTCACCTGGAACTCAGTGATCATTTCCAAGCTGCTGCTGGTTGTTGCCAGAACTCAGCTGCTTGTTGCCACAGTCAAGATGAGGCCAAGATTTTCTAGTGGGCTGTTGGGCAGAAGTTGGTCTTAGGCCCTAGGGGCCACACTCAGGTTTCAAACAGAAGCCTCTTTCACAAAAGCGCCATGTTCCTCTGCAAAGAAGGAGAATTGCTCTCTAGTCTAAGATGGATTGTTAACAAACCAGTGACTTACAGCCATATTTTTTATGGAATGAAACCTGATCTATGAAGTTATTATCCTATAAATGCTAGAAAGCTCTTTTCAGAATTTGATGATAAAGGTTTTATGTATGGTTTATGTGCCAAGACTCAAAAAACTCTAAGTACTACCTTAGAATTCTGCTCAACATACAAGTTCAATGTCAAAAATAAGTTTTATGAATACTTTACTCTAGTCTCTTACTTTCAAACTCTTAGGTGAACAATTCAAAGAATATGAATATTTAATTTTGAACTCTACTTGTTTCCTCTTACAGGTCATGTTTTGGGCATTATATCTAAGAAATTTTTGCACAAGCAAAAAGTACAAAGATTTTTTTTAAGTTTCATAGTTTTAGGTTTTACAACAGAATCATAATCTATTTTAAATTAAGTTGAGCATATGATGCATAAGTGGTAAAGGTTTTGTGTTTGCTGTTCAGTTATAAGTATATGATCATTTCTTCATTTGTTTACAACTACCATTTTTTCTTTGTACTTATTTCTAACTTTGTCATATATCACTATATATATTTTTTTCTGAATGTTGAATTCTACTCCTTTGAGCTGTGTTTTCATTCAACTAGTACTACTGAAATGCCCACAACCCTATATGATAATTTTATGTTATACTTATATCTGAAAAATTAATTACCAAATATATGTTTATATAAAGTTGTCAACTTCAACGATAACTTTTTTCTAGGCTGTGGACCTGGCTTATATTGAATCTATAGACAAATTTTAGGAAGTTTGATATAGTAACAACAGTAAACTCTCTCGGATCTATCTATAAAGATGATGCAGCACACGACTTAGTTTTAATATTTTTGGGTGGCTTAGTTAACAAGTTTCACTTCATGCACATACCAATAACATTTTACCCATACATGAAATGTTTGTTAGTGTCCTTTTAGCTCAGTATCTACTTGTTCATCGATAGCATTTAAAAGTTCTATCAATGTTTATATACTAATTTTGTAGACTTCACACATTTTGTATCATGCATAAATCCTATAGACTTTAAAGATTCTTCAGATTTCTTCTACATAAATAATTATGGTATTTGAAACCAGAATAGTTTTATCATTAGATTGTGTTCTTTGTCATTTGTAATACTTTTATTTTTTTACTCCTCATTCAACTGTCCAGAACTTTCTATTAGTTAGGCCTCTTTTACTCTAACAAAATGCTTGACAGCATCAATTTATGGAAGGAAAGGCTTATTTCCCTTCACAGTTTCTGGGTGCAGAACATTATGGGAGAGAAGACATGGAGGCAGGAGACAGAAGTAGCTGGTCCTATTATATCTGCAGTCAGGAAGCCCAGGGAAGTACATACTCATATGGTGGGTCTTCATACCTCATAATCTAATTTAGAAATTCCATTTCAGATGTTCCCAGATGTGTCTAAGATGACTGAGTCTAACATGACTGTCAAGATGATCATTATTTGAAACCATCACAGACCTCTAGTATTTTTTTTAACAAATAAGAGTTTTTAACATTAGTTACAGATAATGCATTCATGCCAGCGGCGCTGGTACCATATTAGCTGTTGGTATTATACAGATGATTTATTAGACTAAGAAAGTTCTCTTCTATTTTTAGATCATTTAGTAGATTTTATAATGAAGGTATGTTGGTTAGTGGCAAATACTCTTTGTGCCTCTGCTAAGAGTATTAAAAGGATTTTCATTATTGTTCTGGTGCTATGATCAATTAAATTGATTGAATTTTGAATAATTGATAACCTAACATTGCTGGGATAAACCCAAGAGAGCTTATGTTATTAATACATTATTTTTATTGGCATGTTAAAATGCTAAGAAATTTGCTTCTTACCTCATGAAGCTTTAGCTCCTGTTTTCTTGTGATGCTTTATTTGTTTTATATTTAGTTTAATCTTGATCATATGAATTGAGAAGTGTTCTTTCTTTTGTTTTTCTGAAAAGAAAATAAAAGAATTAATGTTGTTTCTTCTTCAAATTCTAGCCTAGTTGACCAGTGATGTCATCTAGCCCAGGAATCTCACTCTCAGCTGTTATCTACTTGTCATCACAGATGGGGAATCCTATTCATTAAGTTATTCCTGTTAGTGGCCCTTAGAAACTTACTTTACAAGGGATTTTTTTAGTATCTACATTTCATGGACCCAAAATTATTTATAGCATACTCCAACTACCTACTTACTATCCATCTCATCTCTCATTTCTGATAATGATTATATATCCTTTTCTCTATTTTCTGATCGACTTAATTCACTAAATTTTTCTTGAGTCAGTTTTCAACTTCATCAGTTTGAGCTGTTTGTTTGTTTGCTTGCTTGTTTTTGGTAATTTTCCTGTTTCAATTTTATTAAAGTTTGTTTTAAGTGTTATATTTTCCCTTGGTATGATGGTGTTTTTTCTGATTCTTTAGGAAAATCTTAAAGGAGATACTTCTTCTTTTCTAATATAAAATATGTTTTCATTTTTCCTTAGCATTGTTTTTAATCTAATAACAGAAATTTTCTATTTAAACCCAAATATTTTTAAGTTTTTTTTGTTACTTCCTTTTCACTCTATAGGATGTTTAGAATTGTATTTTTTTAATTTTATAGTATTTAGAGCTTTTCCCAAATAACTGGTATTAGTGGTTTGTACTTAAATCTACACATATGGTCAAATTTTAAAAACACATTGTTTCAGTTCTACTAAGTATGTTATTATTTAGTTTACAATTCATTTGCTGAATGTTACATTTTCAGTTGAGAAAAAAATGAGTGTCCTGAAGATGTTTGAATACTGAATTTTTCATATGACTGTTAGACCATGCTGATTGATAGTGTCATTCAGGCGTGCTGTACTGTAAGTAATTCTTTTTCCACTTGGTTTGCAGAGAAATCACAGCTGACATCTCTAATTTAAATGGTGGGATTTTCTTTCAGTTTTTTTCTACACTTTCTGGATAAGTCTACACTCAAGAGTATGCCTTCCAGATCAACTGACATCTTGATCATTTTGTGAAATCTCTAGCCCAGGTGTCATGCAAGTGTGCGTATGTGTATAAATGTGTGTATGTTTGTGTATGTGGAAGTATGTGTGTGCATGGGAGGATGTGTGTGTGTGTGTGTGTGTGTGTGTGTGTGTGTGTGTGTGTGTGTGTGTGTGTAAGAGGTGGGTAGGAGAGGGTACCCTGACTCTTGGGCCTTTAAGTATACTAGGGAAGTGCTTTACTATTAAGCCATATCTCCAGCCTCAACTAACTTTCTTCTTTATTTGATGTGAATATGCTACCCCTTTCTTTATATTTTTGAAAGTTTATCTTCCTCTGTATTCATATTTAAAATAAGATTATTTTAACAAACATAAATAGTTAGGTCATCTTTTCGTTATTCTACTTTCCAGTTTCTGTATTTTAGTTGTAAGTTTTGGCCAGTTCTATAAAAAAAGACGCAATTGCCATATTTGAATAAACATCACCAATTTGCCTTTGCATGTGCTCTTCTTTCTCATTAGTTCCCTAACTTCTCTGGTTAGATATTCATTTTTTATAAGTCTGTATAATCACTACTCTTCATGTCTCATTTGTGCTAGTCATCTTTGCATGACTGAAATAAGACAGCTAAAGCATCTTACATCATAGAGAAAACCTTTATTCTGTGCACAATTTGAGAGACTTAAAGTTCAAGATGTGAAGAAGTACAGAGGTCGAGGGACACATGACTTCGGCCTCTTGTGAGTATCATGAATGGTGACATATCATGATAGAGGAATATGTGTGGAAATTGTGGATCACTACAGGAAGTCAGAAATGAATGAGGTCTGTGCACATGTGCACATGTATGTGTATGTATGTGTACATGTGTGTGAACATTTTTATCTTTCTAGCAATTCTTGAATTGTTTGTATGTGTGGGTTTATACCATTTGTTATTTTGGAAAATTATCAGTCCTTATCTCTCGGAGTATTTTAAAGATTCATTAAGATTATTTTTCTTTCTGAGAGGAATCACACAAATCACATAAAGTTAGACCCTTGGGTAATATTATTCAGTATTGTGATGCTTCATTTATTTTTATTTTCATTATCTTTTTGGACTGTATTTCTGTTTGAGTAATTAAAATTGGGCTATTTATGAATTTTTCTAGCTCTCAAATTGGCAGCCTACTGAATTATTTAATGTGATGCTTTATTCCCACTGATGTATTTTAATTCCTCCCTTTCCACTTGACATTTTCTTACCATTTCTATCTCTTTGCTAAGATTCCCCAGGTATTTATGCATGTGTTCTACTTTTTCCACAGGTTCATTTAATGTGCTAATTATAATAATCTTAGCTCCTCTGCCTTATATTTACCATAATTGCCCAGAGTTGTTTACCAATAGCCCTTTTGCTTTTTTTGGCAATTGCTGTATTTATTTTTCTATTGCAGATTCAGATATAAGCTACATGGTAAAAGTCACTGAGGGAAAGGGCCTTTCTGTACAAGGGTACAAGCATCCCTTACTCAGTCATTGGTGAAAATCTTCTTGGTCTCCAAAGTTAAATAGTCTATATGCAGTTACAAACTCTCTTTGTGTGCAAGGAACCAGAGATTTTACTCCATTTCCCACTAAAATGGTAACAAAACATTACATTTTTACCTAAATGTTTTTCTCCTCTAAAACATAGGGCTTGTATGCTCTCCCTGCATGACACAACTTCAAATATATAATATATAATATGTATATATTATTTATATATATATATTATATTTTTTCTAGTTTTGCAGCTTCATCTCTCTGAAGTGGACAGAAATTGATCTCTTTTAAAAGGTGACTTTTCCTTGTAGTTATGAAGGTTCTATATTTTTTCGAACATTTAAGCACACAACGAAATCTTGAAGTCCACAACTTTTTAAAGATAATGAAAGTATCTGTGTCTGTACATGTACCAATGAAGTCAATCTCAAAATCAGTGAGACCTTTAGCTGTATAAAGTGAACTCAATATTAATGTTTCCAGAAGTTTGTACTATGTACAAAATAACTAAAAGAATTACAAGGATGAGTTAGAGTCCATTTCGGTTCTTAAGAATTCTTAGCCCTGTGTGAAAGGATAGAAGTAAAAGAGAAAAACACCAAGAGGCACTGTCCAATTCTCTTTGCTATTCCCTGCTATCAGGGGCACTTTCTAAAATTCCACCACTAATGTGCAGAAATCTTATTTTAACAAAACACTATAAAATTAACTTGCTATAAACCATAGACGAGTAAAATTTAGAATTAAGTACAGCTTAAAATAGTTCTGTGGGCTGGCTACTTTAACTAGTCTGGTTAATTTTCAAACTGCTGGAAGGTACTATGCAAAATGCTGTGGTGAAAATGACATCAATGGTCTAAACCAATTGCCAACACTCCAAACTATGCACCCAACCTTTTTTTAGACAAAATGTGCCTACCTGTGCATTAGTGGCACTACTATTTGGAGGTAACCACCCATACTCTGATTGGATTTGTGGGCTGCTTCATAGGTAGATAAACAAGTGCTTGGTATCAGCAACACAATTTTATGAGAACATTTGTGCTGCCCTCTTCAGGAAATATTAACGAAAAGGAGATAAAACGTTGGTAAGACCCAGAAGACAGGAAGAAAGCTTTCAAAATGCTATCCTCAAGTCATGGCACCATCATCATAATCATGAACTTACAGTTTCTATGGTTACTTGTAGAAGAATGGCCCTGGCAACAATCATTCATGGAAGGGAAAACCTAGCTCTTCCTAACAACCTAATAGTTATAGATTCTGTGAGAGAGGGAGTAGTAGTCTTTAGTTATGTACTCACTCGCCTCTCAAGAATAGCTCCAACCTTGTGTTGGCATAGATGGCCCTCATTAAACTCAGTGGTTCATGAAATTAAACAAATAAACATTAATATGGGAAAGTAACTTGTAGGAAAGGGTCAGATTAGATAGAGCTGGGGGAGAGATATAAGAAATTTTGGAATCTAAGTAATTAGTGAATATTATGTCAAGTGTCAAATTTGAATAATAAAAAATTATTCTCATTGTTCTTTGATAAATATTAGACTATATTTTCAGCAGCTAAATTCTGCCCTTCACTGATCATATTGAAGTTGGAGAAATGATAAAGATGTTGTAGCAAGTACACAGGAAGAAGGCAAAGCCTGGGAATACAATACCCCGAGAGATGCTTGCCATTATGATATATAGGAGATACAGGGCTTTAATATTCTCTACAAACTCAGTCTTAATATTATGTTACAGTATAATATGAACTAAGGGCAAACTTGGCTCTTAAGGCAGGAACAAAAGAGAATAGCATCAACCAGATGTTCAGATAAGTGGTTGAGGCCCCATGGCAGTCTTGCTTAATGGCATTCTCTCACGGCTTTCAGTAAAATCTGAGATGGAAAGCACAGCCAGACTGAGAAATATGCTTGTTCAAGACCTCCTTCATTATAATTACATTAATATCTTTGGGCTCAGAGCCAGACAGAAACATCTGGGATGGATTATGTTTTTGAAGAGATAAACATGCAGATGTTCTGAAATTATTTTTAAGAAAACTTATCCCTAAGTTTGGTGATGACCAAAAAGAATTAAATGACAAATATATAGTGGACAATGATACAGAAGTGCTGTGAAGAAGGGATTTTTAAATATTTAAATTCAATAAAGCAGTATTTCATGATTATTAATAGAATGGTAAGAAAAGGTAAAAGTATATCTCTCCGATTTGTTACTTGTTAATTTCCTTTGTCATTTAATTTATCTTAAAAGTGTTAGAAATTTGTAAGAGTTCTGGGAGTTCAACTCAGGGCCTCATTCATGAGAGACAAAGACTATCATCAGAGGACTTGCTTTAATAACTTGATAGTTTCCACATTTTCAAAGTATAAACTCATTGCTTAAGTTGTTGCTATAGTTTGTTTGGTCTTTGATTATTCATTCATTCATTCAGTTAGTTATTTATTGAGCTAGAGATTCTCTGTGTGGACCTGGCTGTCCTAGAACTCAGGCTGATCTCATACTTAGAGATCCACCTGCCTCTGCCTCCCAAGTGCTGAGGTTAACGATGTACACCTGGCTTTTTATGGCTCTAGGTTTTAAGCTATATATATTTTTAACATGGCTTCTTATTTCCATTTTAATACTTGCTAATTTGATTTTATTTTCCAATTTACTCTTTTGGCTACTAATTAAATTGTTCTGTCATTTCTTCATAGTTTAAAATAACATATTTAATTCAATGATTCATCTATTTGATGATTTATTATACTTCATATCTTACCACTGTAGAAAATGAGAAGTAGGAATCTTGTGATCTTCATTTCCCTTAGAGACCATTCCTGTTTTCTTATGCTTAGGGTTGTAACATTGAAATTTGTATTCAAAATTCTGTTTAAGATATTCCCAGAACTATCAACAGAAAAATAAAAAAACTGAAAACCAAGTAAGATAATATCTCCTGATCAAGCAGGATTTGTCTGAGGAACAAGGGAGGGTTGGTTAACATTTACAAAGGGCAGTGAATGCAAATTATATTATTTTCAGAAAAAAATCATATTCTGATAGCTGCAGAACTGTCATTTGGCAATATTTTCCATCTACATATAGTTTAAATAAAAATAAAAGCATTAGTCTGATAGGAATAGGATGTCATGATGACTGTGCATATAAACATATATGAAACCTACAGTTGTAGACATGTGTCATGGTGCAGAACTAAACATTTTTACCCACCCAGGAGCAAGGACCTCCTTCCTTCAGATTTTAACTCACTTCCTGTCTTTATTACCATAAATTCTGCACATAGGAAAGAGTAAAATAGTTCTTCAAATAGCAAATGCTCAACATCCTGCTTGAATCTTCACCTATCTCCTCCTTCTATGTCTGGAAATCACATTCTCTTCAATAGTTCCCAAAGTCACTTATTTGTTCCCTACCAATATCCTGCCACTGATCCCTTCTAGATACAAATCAATTCATTTGATTCAATTTTAGTTTCCTTCTCTGCTACAAACACGCCATGTCCTTTCACACATCACTGACCATTCTCTGTTCAAATATAAACAAACCAGACAGGTCACTATCTTCCCATTGCCTTTAGGGTAAAATGAAACCTCTGTAATAGAACTGCAACTGGAACCAGTAAGGTTATTGGAAAGCTCACCAAAGAGATGTGGAAATGATTCGGAATAATGTCTCGAGCAAAATGGAAAAGAATCAAATTGGGTAAAATAGACAGACCTATAGACAAAAACCACAGGGATAGAACTTTGACTTGATTATGAGGAGGACACTTCTAGGGCATCAGAAAGAACACTGTAAGTCAAAGAATATTAAGTACAAGTCCAGGAAGTACCTGAAAGAGGAATGATGGACAGCAAGTGACACAAACCTCAAAGACCTAGACTCGTTCATTGACCCAAACTTGTAATGGTGTATTCACTTCTCAGCAGATAAATGCACAAGTAGATAGCTGTTTACAAAAGTATTCATGAAATGTATTTGAATCTAACCAGCAGGTTGTGTGACAGCGCATATATGAAATGGTACTGCCATTAAGTCTGATGTGGAAAAAGTCACTGCACGTTTACACTGTGGTGGTGACAGTCTCCACAATTTGCTCTCTACCTCCAGAAACTGTCTACAATCTGAAAACTGACGAAGAGGTGACTTTAAAATGAATAAAGACATTTGCAGCAGGAAACGAAATAATAAAAGAGCTGCTGGAGAAGAGAGACAGAGTTGGCCCATAATTAATATGAACATCAATCTTTTTGAAATGTTAGGGTGAAAGCTTGTTCTTGCTGAAATAATGTGATTCGCTGCATCTCAAAATAGCTCAGGAGGGAAGACAAGGAGCAGTGACAAGGAGGACTGTGAAAACAGCAGGGCTGGCTTCTCCCTGATTTTCTCTCTGTGCTGACGTCCTGCAAGGGGAGAAAGGCTGTTTATGTTACACACTGGGTTAATGTACATCTGGTATCCACCCACGGGGAGATAGGCACTGGTTCAGTGGTAGTAGTAGAGATGTTTCTGGACATCAGAAAGTTCCTTGATCAGTACATATGATAGATTCAGTCCTATACCGGGGGCATTTTAACACAAAGTACCACCTCCTTCATCATATAACCCTGAAACATTCTCAACATAAAATGTTGCCCATAACATCAATATGACACTGCATGATAAAAAGCTAGGAATATGTTTTGCTGGGGATGGGGAGCTGCCATAGGGCAGGCATGTACCTTCAATATACTATTCTCATCAGTCCTTATGTTGGCCCCATGGGGCAGAGGTAATACGAGACTCAGAAAGGCTTAGTGCTATCTCCTTACTTGGAAAGGGTTAAGGAAAAGAAGTGAGAATTTGTTGTAGCTCACAGTAACTTGATGCTCTTTTCAGTTCAGTGGTTCAAGCATCAGGGATTAGACATGAGACCCCAGGCTGGAACAATGGATTAGTGCTGTTCTTAACTCCCACATACAGACTAAAACACGTCTCAGAATGAACCCCAGAAGAAAAATACTAGTTCCCCAAGACCGCGAAAGAGCCAATGTGCCTAACCAGTGGTCATAATCTATGCTTTAATTCACCCCACATGCACTTGTAAGGGTCCATGATTTACCAAAGAGTGACACAGAATCCCCAGATTTAAATGTATGGAAACCCAAAGAGTGTTTTATTCTGCAAAAGTCCAGCATGCTGGGGTCTCTCATTACCAAGATAGAGAGAGACAACTAAATGAGCTCACAGATTACATTTAAAGCATATTAGTGGATTCCAGGGTAGGTCGCCTTTATTCTACTCCATCTCTAGGGACATTGTATTACTGGAGCTTAGGGGCTGGAACCTATTGTAAGGGAAATCTGGAAACTTGCTAACCCATTGTCCTTGCTTTAGGCTAGGTGGTTGGGCACCTTCTAGTTTCTAACTAGCTGCCTGAAGCCTGGGTTTTTTTTTTTTTTTTTTTGTTTTGTTTTTTTTTTTTTTTTTTGTTTGTTTTTGTTTTTTTTTTTTTTTTAACCGACTTGTCTGGACATGCCCAGTTCATAGACCTAGTCTCCTTTAGACTGCCAATTTGAAACCTGTCATGGACTCAGCCTAGCATCCTCACACTGAGTGAGCATCATTTATGATCACTGGGCATCCACCACATATAAACCCATTTAGCAGGCCTGTGTCCTCAATGAGCTAACAGGTCAGAGAGGACAAGCCTATGAGGGTAAACGTTTATAAGGTATGGTAGAGAGAATAAAAATAGCATCATGTAGACTCTAAAGAAATGCTCAAAACAGAGCTACCAAGAGAAGTAAATAACTCATAATATATCTGATGGCTGATGTGAAGAGGGCTCACTCATACATCCTCTGCCTATATAGGTGGGGATTTTTCAGTAGAAGCATTCCCCAAGAGTTATGCTAATTTTCATACTCATAGACTGATGCAGGAGTGAAAGAAAAATAAGTCAGTGCTGCGGATTTGCTTTTTCCTTTCTTACAATCTTAATTTAAGATTTTTTTTTCGGAGCTGGGGACCAAACTCAGGGCCTTGTGCATGCTAGGCAAGCGCTCTACCATTGAGCTAAATCCCCAACCCCTCTTACAATCTTAATTAAATATGTTCTTTGACCATTTTACACACAAATACACACACATACTCACAGACACACACACACACACACACAGTGCACTTTGATTATTTTCATCCACCCTTATTGCAGGCATGTGATAGCATGCCTAATGCTATTTTTAATCTTTGTTTGTTTATCTAGTGTGTGTACCTGTGTGTGTGTTTAAGTGTGTATTTGTGTACCATATGCATATGGTACCCACAGACACCAGAAGAGGCCATCAGAATTTCCAGAACTGGAGCTAAAGGAACTTGTGAGCCATGATATAAATGCTGAAACCCATATCCTCTGGAAGAACAGCGTACTTAATCACTTAGCTATTTCTTCGGGCCCTAGTACTCTCCATCTTAATTAGGGAAATCTTTCTACAATGAGCAATGGTGAATTCGGATACATGCAGTTATTCAAGATGTGCGGTTGTCTGAACAAGAAAGGTCCCCAGACACGTATTTGAATAATTAGTGCCCAGTCATCAGTGCTTGGGGGAGTTTCGAGGTGGGGTCTTGTAGTACGAAGCATGTTCTGGGAGGTGGGCTTTGAGAGTGAAAAACTCCACACTATCTTTGTTTCATGCTTACAGTTCCACATGTTCTCTTAGCTTCTTGCTTCTACTACCATGACTGCCACTTGATGCCATGCCTCAGCTTTCCCATCATGGACTCTTATCCCTAGGGGCTCCTAAAGCCAAAATAAACTCTTCCTTAAGTTCATTTTGACTGTAGTATTGTATCGCAGCAACAGAAAAGGAACAGATACAGAATGGGAGGATGAGAAGACAAAGAGAAGTAGGAAGCACTAGCTTCTAGGTATGATGAAGCTAAGATGTCTAATTTTAACCTTTAAAGTTTTATATTAAAATTATAACTAGAGTAAGAACCAAATTAATCCACTTGCATGTTACCGTGGAGGTCTGATATATGGTATTCTCTTTCCAGGATTCTGTGTATACTTTTGCTGAGGATAAGGGTCATCAATAGAGAGATATACCCCCCATGAGCAACGGAAATCCTGGAAAACAGAAGTAGGCTATCTATCTTCTTCATCCCAATTTCCTCACAGAAATGTAAGCTCTGGTGATATTGGTTTAGATGCTCCACAAAATCCCTGGGTTTTTTTTCTTTGTCCTTGGTTTCTGTTGAGGGACTCCTGCTACCAGGCATGTGCAGGAAGCACTAATTGGACTTGGCAGCTTAAAAAAAAGAAAACATTAGTTTAGGATGAAGATGTAGAGGGCATTTAGAAACAGGGGATGTGGGTGGAGGGTACAATCAAAGAACATTGTATAAATTTAGGAAATTCTTTAAAAATGTAAAAGTTATTGAAAGAGGAGGGGGCTGCTACTATTCCAAATAGAATCTATGTGCTCTACATAAAGACTGAGCTTGAAGAGCTTTTCATTCTGCAGCTTCCTGAGAAACCACCCTACAAACTCTTATACCTCAGAGGACTATGACACCTACCCGTTTACAAGAGATCCCATTTCCCTGCTGGGTTTTGTGAATAGAAATGAGGGAGAATGACTTCTGCAAAAACTATGAGTCTCATCACAACTGTAGACTCTTATGTTAGGCGGTATGTGAGGACATTGATAAACCATTGTACTGATCGATTCTTCTGTAACTGTGTCAACCAACAGGAACATGGAAATATTTATGGCAAAAGGCCCAAAGATCCACATATAGAAAAGATATTGTCATTGTTAGATCAATTCATATTGAATGGCTTCAAGTTATGAATTTGAATTCATTATTTTATCCTAGCCTTTGCTTAGTAAGTTTGTGTTGCTATGTTTAAGAATTGCTTCTTAAGCTCTCTCTCTCTCTCTCTCTTTCTCTTTCTCTCTCTCTTTCTCTGTGTGTATGTGTGTGTTTAAAGAAATGTAAAAATTGAAAGAAGCTCTTATAATTTTTCTGTTTTAGTGCACTGAGAATTAAGTAGAGAGAAGTCCACAGCATAAAGCCAAAATGTATGATTCGAGGATTATATTTTTTGACATAGCAAAAAATATGAGTTTGAGAAACTGGCAAAGCAACCACAGAATGACTCAAAACTGCACCTGTCTTAAAGGGGATCATGTGCGTGTTTAGGTATCATCTGAACATTATATTTCTGTGTGTACATATTTACAACATATGCATATGATATATATATACATATATATATATATATATACATATATATATATATATACTAACATGTTGTGTTTTTACATCTCCAATCCAACATCTTTTGGTAAAATAGGTACTTCTATAGTTTCCATTTCTTAGCTGTTGTTAAAGAAAAGTCACTCCTTCAGAAAAACTTTCCTTTGAATGCTTACTGTTTTCTTTAGGGAAAGTCTCAAAATGCTTCCCATTGTAATGGGTAAATACATGGATTGGTTTCCTACATTTGAGAATAATCTGAGAATGTGTGCAGTCCCATATAATGTTTTCCATATCTCAGTAATTGAAATAATTGAATTCAATAATGCCTTAGTAGTTACTTTACTGGGGGAATATTACACAACTGTGAAAATGTATTATTAACTAAATGTTTTTAGGTGGTAACTTTTATCTACTGATACCTATTTTAGACATCTGTAAATAAACAGTGGGGCATTCATTTACCTGTATTGTGAACCAGGTCTTCTGTTGTAACTTGAAGCTTCAAATGGGAACACATACATGTGACCTTAGTGTTATTTGTAATAGACAATTAATTATATTACCATAAAATAAGTTCTGCAAAACAAATATGTAGTCTCAAAAGTGGTTTTCTGAATATGGATAGGAAGGCTAAGAAGAAATATTTAACCATAACCCAAATCGGTTATCTTATAGTGGTAAGAAATAAGACTATATTATATAATTATATCATAGTGCAGTATCCTGTGGTTAGGAACTGGCATTTATCCTAACAATCATTTCTGAATGTCTTAGTGGAACATATGCAAGTTACATTCATATTCCTTATTTGAGGGTGGGACAGCATACTTTTCATAATTCTTTAAACAATTGTTTTGAAGAAGCATTTTAAGAAATTAACAGCATTGATTTTTATAACTTAACAGTTTAGCTGGCTTCAAATATCTGAGAGATAAGGAACACTTAATTTTAAATAAAGTGATCATAGTTTATTCTTCTGACTTTGGAAAAGCAATCGGATTCTTTATAATACTAATATATTGTGTGGATTTCCACATGTTTCTGTGTGTGTGTGTGTGTGTGTGTGTGTGTGTGTGTGTGTGTGTTAAAGACTCTACTGGCAAGAGGGTAAGGATGTAGGAGAAATTTACATTTTCTCATTTATCTTTTTTAAATTAGTTTTCAAATGTAGTATAAATGAGGTATACAAGCTGTTGATGCTCCTTGCCCTTCTCATCTAGAAAGAACTATGGGTTCCTCCCATACATGCAAGAACTGGGTCCTGGCAATACCTGCTAATGACCTCATGCTTCAGCCTTTCCTGGCCCTGCTCTGACATTCTATTTCAGGGAGGCAATGTCTTTGGAGGATAACTGCAGAGGCTGTGTGAAAGAAGGAGCAACCGTGTGCTGAGTGGTTTGGGCAACGTGCTCTTATGTCAAAATGAGGCCTTGCCCTTTAACTGATTTAGGTGCTCTAAGAGTGAAAAGACTTTCTGAGAAGTGCTAATCCCTCTGTGGAAGGGTGTTAGTGATTGGCAGCCATCATTAGTATCTAGCCAGTTAAAAACACCTTGTCTGGTGCTCTCTTTCCATTAACTGGGGTTGTTTAATATCAGCTGAGACATCAGAAGAAATAGTCGTTCAGCCATTCAGTCATTCAGCCATGCAGCAACAGATTCCTACCATTGCAGTAGGCCATTTCTACACTATTATTTACCAATATATCTTAAATGTTGTGCTCGGAATTCTATTCAACAAATACTAAGTGCATAATAGAGAGGACTGCCAAAATATTAACTGAATGATTTAAGACAAAATTAGTTGGGTAAATATTTTCAAACTATTCCAAGTATTCCTTGAGAAAAATATTTTGAGTTTCTCTAATTGAAATGTCTGAGAATTATGTTTCCTGTCAAGCTGTCTAAAAAACATATTTTTGCTTTCTGCTATCTCTTTGAAGTAAAAGAACCAAAGAGAGAGAGAGATAGAATATTCATGAATAAAATTAATGAGAATCAAATAGGACTCAGTGCAAATTCTAATTGGCAGTAATAAATCAAATAAATGCAAATGAGTGTATATGAAAAAAGTATCAAATATCTAAACAAAGTCTAATACCATGGAATTAATTCTGACTAATCAATAAAGTTCAACCAAAATTCCACCACTTTACCAATTACTTAAAACTTGTACAAGTTCATCTAAAATAAGTAATTTACAAAAACAAAAAACAAAAAAAAACCAAACAAACAAACAAAAAAAAAACAAGAAGAATCATCTTGGGTTACATTCTTGTTGGGGGAAGGTGAAATGTACCATTACAGAACCAATCTATAGATTTCCCTCCAACTCCCATCCCTTAGGGAGAGGGTCTCATATAGCCAGGCTGGCCTTCAATTCACTTTGTAACTGAGGATAGTTTTGAACTTACTTCCCTTGCTGGTATTACATGCATATTCTTTACCTGGAAAGGTAACTGGTGTTATTGAGCTAACTGACAAGATTGAGAATGAATGCTAAGGACACTAAACTTATTACAAGGTCCAAAATTGCAAAACCATTTCTGGTCTGCCCTGCGCTGTGGACTGTACACAAGTGCCCTGCATGTTAGGCAAGCACTCACCTACTGAGCTACACTCCTGGCACCTAAACCAGATTTTCTTAGAGAACAGATACAATATTCAAGCAGAACTTGACTTTCTCCACCCAAAGCTGTACATACTAAGTAGACCGTACATATCAGTAGGGAACAGAAAGATTTATCAAATTGCTACATCTGAGAAGCAGTTTACTAGTATAAATTCTTAATGAATTAAGAGTGAAATTTTATAAAACACTGTGGACACAGCAGAAAACAAGAAAACAAAATAGTATACATTACATCAGAAGAAAGAGAAAATGGGTTAGAAAAATCTGACATCACATTCGGGTACTTCAGGCTTTTCCAGGATTTCATGTACACGCTTGTTACCAACAGTTGGTTAGCCACTGTTTGCCCCCCTTTGCCTGTGTTGGACCCCTTTGGCCCCTGTTGGCCTCTATTGACCCCCTGTTGGACTTTGTTGGCCCCTCTCAACCCTTTCTCTTGTCCATAGAAAGAGATTGAACAGTTGGCTGTTCTTAAAAGAAAACAAAACTAAGGCCGAATGTCAACAAATTCAGTTTACTCACTGGCTTAACAGTAGAGAGTGATAGCCTCCTCTTCCTGTCTTTCTAGGACAGGTGAGGGTTTTTCAGAGTTCAGGTATCACCTACTGTTCTTGTTTTGGGTTGCAGATTTTAGAGTTGAGTGCTTCATGTCCTGACAGCTGATGTGCAGCTCATTTCATATGCCAACTAGATTATAATGGAGTGTGGGGCCTTCTGGAGGTCATTTAGATAGGAATTTAGATCTTGCTGATTTTAGCCAATTATCTTCAAGAGGAACTTGTAATACTAGATTAACATGGTGGAGCAAGAAGCAGCAAGCCAGGTTGGGTAGAAGCTGTGCTGGTCCACATCCTCACAGAATTACTTACATGGTAGACATTTCCCTTTTGTTTCTACTCCTCGTAAATCCCCTATTGTCCATAGATGTTCTCTTAGAAAAATTAAGAAGGGGGGATTATTTTCACTTCAGGGAGTTTGCTGTCTTAGTTAAGGTTACTATTGGTAAAATGAAGCAATAAGACCAAAGCAACTGGGGGAAAAAGGGGTTTGTTTGGCTTGAAGTTCCATATCACTGTTAATTATCAAAGGAAATCAGTTCAAAAACTCAACAGGGCAGTACCCTGGAGGCAGGAGCTGATGCAGAGGCCATGGAGGGGTGCTGCTTACTGGCTTGCTCCCCATGGCTTGCTTAGTCTGCTTTCTTATAGAACCAAGGGCCACTAACCCAGGAATGTCATCACTCACAGTGGACTGGGCCCTCCCCCATCAATCACTAATAAGAAGCCTAATGACCTACAGCTGAATCTTAGGGAGGCATTTTTCTTAATCGAGGTGCCCCCCTTTCAGCTGACTCTAGCTTGTGTCAAGTTGACACAAAACCATATTGCAGTACATTTGTCATTTTGTTCATAATCACATTCTAGAATGGGGCAAGGAGCTTGTAGCTGATAGGCACTCGGTTGGAGACATGAATAATGAGATAAAAATAAGATGCTGAGCTGGAGAGTTGAAAGAGTCATAATCTGAGGGAAAGACAGCTGGAAAAGATGTAAAGCGTACAGGACGCCATTATCCCGACTTCATACTTTACAAAGACCTGAATCATCAACCAACTAGCATGAGCCCATCGAGCTTGTAGATGGCAGGGGACTAAGTGAATGAAAGTTAGCTCTTCTGTTTTATTCTTTTCTAAATCTACTTGAATTTGTAACTATAGGTCTGATCATTCAAGAGTGTGAGTGGGTAGGGGAGCGCTCTCACACAGGCAAAGGGGAGGAGAGAGGACAGATGTGGGATGGGGGCTGGTGGAGGGGTAACTGGGAAGTGGGACATCATTTGAGATGTAAGTAAATATAATGATTAATAGAAAGAGAGAGGGGGAGGGAGGGAAAGAAAGAGAGAGAGAGAGAGAGAGAGAGAGAGAGAGGAGGAAGAATGAAATGTCTTCACTTTAAAAAATGATGTGGACTCCATAAACCAAGAAAAGAGAAAAGCTAAGCAAAATGCATTTTGTTTGTAGATTAGAGAGAATTTGGGCATTTTTATGAATAGTTGCTCGTGGAACACTAGAATGTTTTCTTTTCTCCAAGGGGTTTATCTATCCTGAGTTCATAACAAATAGTTTCTTTCATACCCTTAAACTGGCCTGAACATACAAGTTTCATGGAAGAAAAAGCAGAACACAAGATCACTGAATTTTAATTACAAAAAGAAAAGGAGAATATGAAACACAATATTTATTTAAACAACATTTATCCTACTGGGACTAGACTTACTAATCAGCTCCTAAGTAAAGGGTTAAAGCAAGTTTCAAAATAAATAAGCCAGAAGCTAGCCCTCCCATATCCCATGGAGCTTATGATTTAGAAAATAAGGAGTAGTAATGACATGGGGATGAGACTTAGGAGTCAGTCACACTAGGGCAAGATGGTGACCACTCATCTGAGCTTTTCTGGTTAACTAAAATCAGCTAAAAAAAGTTAGATGTTGTTTATGCAAAACCCTGTAAGAAATAATGTTTGTATAAACAGTCTAAGAACACAATTTTTATCTAAAAATTTCACTTTATCAATCACAAACCTAAAGCAGTTTTAATGTCTGTCTGTCTGTCTTTCTATTCACACATATACACACAGCTAAACTTTTCAGAATTTTATATCTGTTATTTCTTTGGGACTCCAGGATCTGACACATGAAAAGCTGGATAGCACTGTAGGGTAGTAATTGGGAAATGATTTTCTTAACATCTCCTACTGAATGGGAAATTATTTTGCACAGTGAGAACAGTTGACCCTGAGATCTGCAGCCTTTCCTGGACACCATAAATAGTATATGGAAAAGGAAAATATGAATACCATCTCCTGTTGTCACTTCATTAAAATGAGTCCTAGGGATGCTGGAAATGTCTAGACTAGCAATATTTTCTTCTTGGAACATTTTTTTTAAATATAAGAGGTATTTTTTTATTTTTATGCGTGTGTTTTGCTTGCATTTATGTAAGTAAACCATGTGAATGAAGAGCCTATAGAGGCCAAATGATGGTGCTGAACCTCTGAAGTTACAATTACAGGTGGCTGTGAGCTATCATGGGTGCTGGAGGCTGAACCCAGGTTCTCTACAAAAGCAGCCAGTGTTCTTAACCATTGAACCATCTCTTCAGCCCTGAACTCGGTGTTTTCTCAAACTGTAGGACCAGAAGGGAGTCTTAAGGATCCATACTGTGCTAGGCCAGTCTTTACAGACTGGGCAGCTATAATGTAAAAATCTCACAAGCCAAAGAGAAGAGGAAGGAAATAGCCTGGAAGTCAGGCCAATCAGGACTTACAGAGGATAATACAAAAAATGCCTGTTGTGCTGTATAAGAATTGCTTGAGTTTTTCCAATTGTGTTAGTTTATAAATAATATTTGTTGGTAGTTTTAAAATTTAGTAGACTCCAAACACCATAATTACTGCTCTTCTTATTGTTTCTTCATCACAAGGTCAGGATCCAGCGGGTTCAACTTCTCACCTATTCTACTCTTGATAATTTGACAAATTTACTCTAAGTGAGGTGTCTTTATACTACACATGTCTTTTTAGACAGAGTTACTCAGGATAACATAGAACCCACTAGCCTCCTCGCTCAGCTCTCAAATATAAGACTGAGACCTCTATCATTATGACCACAGTAGACACATTTTTTTTAATTGGACATTTTATTTATTTACATTTCAAATGTTGTCCCCTTTCCCAGTTTCCCCTTTGCAAACCCCCTCCCCCTGCTTCTATATTCACCCACCCACCCACTCCCACCAAACTATCCTAGCATTCCCCTTCACTGGGACATCAAGCCTTCACAGGACCAAGTGCCTCCCCTCCCATTGATGCCAGATAAGGCTGTCCTCTACTACATATGCAGCTGGAGCCATGGGTCTCTCCAGGTATAGTCTTTGGTTGGTAGTTTAGTCCCTGCGAGCTCTGGGGTATCTGGTTGGTTGATATTGTTGTTCTTCCTGGGGATTCCTTCAGCTCCTTCAATCCTTCCCCTAACTCCTCCATTGGGGTTCCCATGGTTCCCATGCTCAGTCTGATGGTTGGCTTCAAGCATCCACATCTGTGTTGGTTTAGGCTTTGGCAAAGCTTCTGAGGAGACAACTACATCAGGCAAGCACTTCTTTTTTCTTTTTTCTTTTTTTTTTCTTTTTTCTTTTTTTTTTTCAGAGCTGGGGACCAAACCCAGGGCCTTGCGCTTGCTAGGCAAGCGCTCTACCACTGAGCTAAATCCCCAACCCCAGGCAAGCACTTCTTGACATCAGCAGTAGTGACTGGGTTTGGTGTCTGCATATGGGATGGATCCCCAGGTGAGGCATGCCCTTTCCTTCAGTATCTGTTCCACTCTTTTTCCCTGTATTTCCTTTAGACAGGAGCAATTCTGGGATAAATTTTTGGAGATGGGTGGGTGACCCTATCCCTCAAATAGGGGCCATGCCTAACCTCTGGTTACAGTCCTTACAGGTTTTCTCTCCCCTTTGTTTGGCATTTCAGTTAATGTCATTCCCCATTGGGTCCTGGGAGCCTCTTGTTAACTTCTAGAAATTTCTCCATGGTGTGGCTCTTCTTTTGGAATTGTTTGTTTCCACATGTAAACAAAATGATACCTTCCTTTATAAATCCATCTTTCTTATTTGGGGTATGTATTTTTCAGAAGTACAAATGAAATACCAATTCCTTTCTTCTAAATGGGAAGAGAGATGTGGTTTTCACTCGAATGGATGCTTTGCAAAAGGATTTATGTTCTCACTGGTGAATAAAAACTTAAAATAACCTTGGAAGAAAGTCGAGGTCTTAGCCTCTCCTTTGATAGTCATCAAATATCTTGTGACTTGTCTGTGCAGAGCAGCCACCAAAGGAAGCTCAGAAGCAGGAGCTTCAGTGTTTGATGAGGAAGAAATCAATGACTCTTGGCCTTGTCTCTTTGTTTTTACAGTTTCCACAGACATGTAAGGCAGCTGTACTCATCAATCAACCCAGACATAGAGAGCAACTGCTCAGTGGGCAGCCACTGAGAATAAGAAAGACATGGAAAAGTCAGCTACTAGAGAAGGTGAATATTGACTGTGACATTACAACAGTGTTAAGCATCATAGCAGACATGAGGTGCAAAAAGAGAGTTCCACAGAGTCATCAAGTAACAGTAAAAGGGGAAGGGGAGTGGTGAAATTCCTTTTCCTCCTCCTCCTCCTCCTCCTCCTCCTCCTCCTCCTCCTCCTCCTTCCTCCTCCTTCTTCTTCTCCCTCCTCTCTCCTCCTCCCTCCTCCTCCTCCTCTTCCTCCTCCCTCTCTCTCTCTCTCTCTCTCTCTCTCTCTCTCTTCCTCTCCCTCCTCCTCCTCTCCTTCCTCCTCCCCCTCTTTCTCCTCTTCCTCTTATCCTCCATCATCATCATCATCGTCATCATCATCATCATCATCACGTGTCTATGTGTACATGTACACGAGCACATGTGTAGGCAGGCATAAGCCATGCCATGCTACACCAACTAAGAAGCCATTTGGGAGTCAGTTCTGTCCTTCCACAGTGAGTTCTGCAGGTGGAAATCAGGTGACCAGGCTTGTATTTTTACGGGCAGAGCCATCTTCTTGACCCAGTCACAGTTCTTCCAACTGGTTGTTTGACCTTAGTCCTGGTTACAAACAGAAGAGAAGGTAGGTGCCTGCTGTTTGTAATGACAGCACCTTACTTTGCATTCTATGCCAGGTGTGTGTCTGTGCATTCATCCATCTGTGTCTCTGAATGTACTAAGTGCATAATTGTGCATTTGAGCAGACTGCTCTAAGCAACGCCTGTACTTTGCTACCCTAACAGGTGGACTGGCAGGAGTACCTCAAAGACATGCACCTGCTTGCTTCATATTTAAGCATGAGACCATCGGTGGCATACCTCTTTTAATGATTTCTTGTTTGTTCAGCCTCCTGATTTGGGTATCAAGAACAGTCTTTCCCCAGAATCCCTTGCTTGTTCCATTTGCGCTTTCAATCTTCTAACCAGCATTTTGTTTAGAAGACCTGGAGGAGCTGGACCACCTGAGGGAGTTGTTGAATGACGATGAAATGTTTTGCACAGACTGAAGAGGGTTGAGGCAAGCAGATAAGAATTCCTGAAACTGCTGAACACCTGGATTTAAACATCACAGCACAGAGACTGTTGATCTTCATGCATTAAAAACCCAATTCCCCGCTTTACTGGAACACTCATCTACTTCCAACCATCTGTGTGCACACACCTCTACTTGACACAAATACTGCCCTGAAGGTATCAATGGGCCCTGGCATTTTAATTAGGAATCTCACTGCCAAAAGGAGACTCCAGACTCAGGAGCACCTGCATAGAGAAACAGAAAAAGAATGAATACAAGCTTGCTGCAGGCTGATGGCAGAGATAAAATTATTATTAATGGAAAATCATTGGGTTTCAGCTTTGCTGAAGCTTGAAACATTAAGCACTTCCAGTGTTTTTCTCTGTGGTATTAGACTGACTACAAATTGTGATTTTTAATGAGAAATGTGACGAAGCATTCAGCTGGAGCTCAGTCCCTCAGCTCAAAAACCCTTTCCTGTTGTTTACTTGCTATTTGAATAGACCCAGTAAAATTTCCTAAGAACCTGAATCAAGTTAAAGAAAAAAAAAGAAAGAAATCACCATTTGGTGTCATGGCCTTACAGTTTCCATTGGATTTTATACTCATTCTGAAGGTAATATTGATTGTACTGGTGTGTCACAGCTGGTTGGCTCTCTTTTGTTATTTATTTAATTTTCCTTCCCCACTGTGCAGTGAGAATCCAATTTCCTGATAGTTAGCCTCTCCCCTGAGAGCATCCCAGTCTGATTTCTTTACCTTTTAACCACTATAAGTTACTAGAGGCATCATATACTCATCTGTACTCTTGAACTCTTAACTGCTGGGACTCCCTGTACAATATTGATCCAATCAACATCTCAAAATCATGAAGAGGAGTGCTGCTCATGGAGCAACAGCCCTCTGTGGGATTTATAGGTAGTTAGTGGTTGATGAGGAAAGAACAGACATTGCCTTCAGTGATGTTACTAAGGAGTCCATGTCTTTTTAATTAACACTACCCATGCTCTGTATGCATCCCTAATGCAACATGAAAGTGGAGCTGGACTAGTTGGGAAAACAAGAAGATTTGCAGGAGGGGAAGGGAGTCCATAATCTACCACTCCCATTATAACTCCATCTCTCTTTGTCCATCTCTCTTTCCTAAGCCTAAGTATCCCCAATTTGCAGATGCTTAAGAAATACCAAGTAGACCAAGCTGTTCAACTGCTACATATGTGCATGTGCAGCCCGTACTTTCTGTTTGGTTGGTGATTCAATCTCTAATAGGCCCCAAGTGTCCAGGTTAGTTGACTCTGTTGATCTTCCTTTGGAGTCCCTGTCCCTCTTGGTGTCCCTTAGTCCTTCCCCCAACTTTTCCAAAAGACTCTCTGAGCTCCATCTAATATTTGATTGTGGGACTCTGCTTCTCTTGGCTGCTAGGTGGAACCTCTCAGAGGACAGTTATGCTAGGTTCCTGTTTGCAAGCATAACTTGCAAGAGTATCATTAATAGAGTCAGGGATTGTTTCTTGCCCATGGAATGGGTCTCAAATTAGGGCAGTAATTGAATGGCCATTCCCTCCAACTCTGCTCTATCTTTGTCCCTGGACATCTTATAGCCAGGATACATTTTAGGTTGATGGTTTTGTGAGCGTGTTGTTGTCCTTATCCCTCTGCTGTGAATCCTGCCTGGCTAAAGGAAGTGGCTACTTCAGCATCTTAATGTGGGATCCACAACAACAGTGGATGCTCTCCCTGAATCTGCTGCCTGTGGATCACATTCCCCTAAATATGCCAGCTTGTCTAGCCTTAGTGGGAGAGGATGAGCCTAGTCCTGCAGTGAACTGGTGTGTGTGTGTGTGTGTGTGTGTGTGTGTGTGTGTGTGTGTGTGTGTGTAGTGATACCTAGTGGAGAATTCCTCCTTCTCAAAGGAGAAGAAAAGAGAGGAAGGGGGTGGGTTCTGCATGATGAAGGTACTGGGAAGAAAGGGAGACTAGTATTGGGAAATAAAGTGAATAAACAAACATTGTAGAGACTGGTCAACACCAAGTAGTTTTCTCTTTCTTGACCAGGCAGGTGATTACTCTTTCTCCTTCACATGTTGCTGCTTTTCTTGCATTCTCTATGGCCAATGATGACTTGGGGAAGTTGAAGCAGTCAGTTGAGCTTATCCAAGATCCCTCTGTGCACTGGTATAGAATATTCTGTTCTTGCTTATTTCTTCCTCTCACCTGAGTTTCATAAAAGAAGACCTGTCAGAACACGCTATGTCTTAGATGAATGTACTCCTGGATTCCACTTCAAACGCAACTATTCCCCACAGATGAATAAGTACTGGTGAGCTGATGTGGTCTTACAAAGAACAAGGGTAAGGATGTTTGTTGTGTTGCTTTGGTCATCACAAACTTTTTGTTTGTAAGCAAAACAGTCTCTCTTCTGCTTCTGCTTTGGTTGCATAGGCTGCACAGGCAGTGATTACCAAGGTCACCAGCAGACGAAACACACAGCTAAGGATATAGAATGGCTGCGTCTATCCTACAGGCTGTCCACATCACGAGGTTCCTATATTTATTTGCAGAAGGACAAATCGTTCATCTAAAGGCAATTTCTTTTTTCTGTGTAGCCCTATGTTGGTTCAAAAGTGAGCAATTTTCTGGGATGATTGGGCTATGTCATTCATCTTGTAGAAATAAGGATTGCTTAGCTGATGATGGATAAGTGTCTAGGGAAGGCAATTAGCACCTATCATGCTCATTTGGACACCCGCTGTATGTCAGTCAAGAGAAGAAAGAACTAATTAGCACCATTATATGGTTAAGTCACAACCTTATAGTACTGTCTCTCTGATGCTGAGAAGAGACCTGGTTAGGTTTGGGAAGTATGTATATAGACCACAGATGGTAGTTTCAAGGTTATTACTCATGATTTTTGTTAAAGATTTACTTCTATTTAAGTGTGTGCATGTGCATGTGCGTGTGCATGTGCGTGTGTTTACATACAAGAATATGTGAGTGAGCATGCCTGAAGAGGTTAGAAGACCTGATTCCCTGGATGTAGAGTTACAGAAAGTTGTAAGCCATTCAACATGGCTGCTGGAATCCAAACTTAGATCTTCTAGAAGGATCATGTTCTAGAAGCAGTGGATGTTCTTAACCACTAATCCAGCTCATCCCCCATTACTCCACACTTAAGGAGAGACTCTTTGTGCTTTCAATTTTGACTCACCTTTTTCTTGGATATTAGTTTTTTTGGATAGAGCAACTTTCTTTATTTTCTTGTTCCTGAAGGTGGTTGGTTATCAATCATGTTCAGGGCACCACCTGACAGCCACCCAATGCCTTTGACTTATATGTACAAGCTCTCCTTTTTAACTAGCTTCTCAATTTTCTGCATTGGGATGGAATTACTTAAGCACTGGTAAATGCATCTGATTTATTTTTGGTGTGTTCAAACCTGTCCTCACACACCCCCTAAGTACTGTTTTTCCTGGAATGTTTTCTCATCAAGAAAGCTGATGATTAATTTTCCCTTTATGCACAAATGGAGAGGACCCCTGGCCTTATTGGCTGATTATCCTGCAGGGTTCTTGACCTCCTTGTCCATCATTTTCCTTCCAGTGCATGGTGCTGAATAATAAAGAGATTTACCTATGATATCCCAGGGATGTGGATTCTCTAAATCATTCAAGATAGTATTGTTGCAATGTGTCCCCTTTAATTCAAGAAGTCAGCCCAGAGCCTGGCATTTAAGCTAAAGTCATCTTCAAATGTCTGCCCCTCAGGACTTATATGGTTAGAGTGACTATACATGAAAAGGAATTAATCTTCAGAAAGCCCTATTCTATGTTACATTCCCATCATCTTGGGACATATATAAACTCAGATTATGTAAACATAATAGATGGATTAACTCTAACCTAAGTGTTCTCCTCTATTGAGCTAGATTATGTCTTTTTTGGTGTTAAGCAGTTAGTTAAAATAATTTCATTTTATTTAAAAGGCAAAATAATAAACAATACTTGACTCTGAAGTCTCACTACCAATGAGGATACACAAGCATCTTTAGCCTCTGAGACAGAAGGAGCTGTAGAGATAAAGGTTTGAGAAGGAAGTGTTGGTTCTAACAGGAACACCTAGTTATCCTAAGGGAAGAAGCTGTTATCAGCTTGGCTCTTATATCATTGCCAAGTCAGACAGGCCAAAAGAAAAAAAAACCCTGAAAGGGGCACAGAAACAGGAAGTTCAGAGCTACAGATATGTTTCCAGAGGAGTTATGAGCCCAGTAGGTCTGAGGCCTAAGAATTTAGGAAAAAATAAGGGATCACACAAGCAAGAAAGATCTTAAAGAACAGATTTAGCTTGAACTTAATTATATATGAGCAAAGAAATGAGTTGATTAAGGTTCCTAGAGAGGAAATGATGGTAAGACACAGTTACATTAAATACATTCATATAATCACAGTTGATTAGGACAGCAGCCTGATGAGGCAGGTACTACCTCATCCCTGTCATACTGATGAAGAATTTAAGATCATGTGGAATTAAATCACTTGTCAAGGATCATATGACTACAAACATTCAAAGAATAACATGTATCCCATGAAAAACTATATTGTTTAATTATTATTCTCAAAGCCTTGGGCCCAGGAAGTATGTCCAGGTTTCCAGGAAGGGTTCAGCTTAGCACAGATATCTAGAAGAGGGTAATTAATGACTGAGGAATGTGGAACCTCTCTGGAAAGAGAGAGGTTCCAATGTGTCACAGGGGTAGCTCTGTCATCTTTCATGTGGGACACCCACAAAAGCACTGGATCCCATAGGATCTATAGAAAAACAAAGTGAGATGGGAGAGGAGGAAAAAGTCCCTCTTATTATAAAAATTAGTCTTCATGGTCTGAACACAATTGCCCTGGATTGCTTATCCACTTATCCCTTGATCCCTATAAAGAACAAAATGTTCAGCATGCAGCATAAGCTTGGTACTTGAATGAATTAAGTTGCGAATGAAGAAATAAATGGATGATCAACATGAGAGAGTTAAACTGAGAGAAATAATATGACGTTATTTGTCCTCCACTCTCCCTCATGGTAATCGGTGGGAGCTTAGAAAACTCCATTTATCTTCCCCACATTGTCCACTGGTAAGGACATGGGCCAGCATTAATGTCCAAAGCTCCTTGATGTGAAAGCTGCTTCACTTTCATAGCTGTGGCAGAACAGGATGTATTCTCTGTAGACTGCAGCCATGGAGATCTGTTATGAATAAGTACCACTGCCCAGACTACTACCTTCAGCCCCTTGTGAATTCTGCCTTCACTGGGGGTGCTTCTAAGCTGCTATAGGATTCCTTATTCTAGAGTTACCTGTGGAACCACTATACTTGTCAAGTGTACTTGTAGTACATTTTCTCATGGACTCCCTGGAGTTAGAACAGATCTCAGTTTAAGAAAAATTCTCTTCTGTTCACACAAATGAGGAATGAGCTTGGAGACATATACTGTCCTACTCTCCCCTGTAGCTAACAAATGTCTTAGTTTTATAATAATGATCTGTGAGACATCCTGGAGTCATCTGACTTTATTTGGAGGATCTCAGAAAAGAATCCCCCCAATATAAGAACACTTAGTCCAGCTAAAAGTGTGTAAATTCTGTTATTTGTTCAAATAAATTACATTTGTCTGATTCTTCAGTCTTTTCCCAATAGATTTTTCTAGCCACAGTTACTTCTTTTGTGATTTCTGTCTTCCTTCTGAATTACTCTGATTTTTTTTAATGTCCTGTGGTGTGAGATTCGGTTATTACTTAGGGATTTGTTTCTAGCAAAGACATTTATTGCTACAGATTTCCCTCTGAAGAATCTATTAACTGAATCCCATTTGTTTTAGTTTGTTGAGTTTTGTGTCTTATTCATATCAAATTATTTCTAATTTCCTTGTGACTTCTTTGAGTTCTGTGTGTTTAATATCCATGTGTGTAAGATTTTCAAATCTTGTTATGTATGTGTACATTAGTGTGAATAGTGGTGCCCATGTGTTTGCAGGCACACGGGATATGTATGTATGCATGCCCATGTATAGTAGCATGTGGCGGGTAGGTAACAATGTTGAGTTTCATTCTTTCGGCTCCATCTATCTCATTTACAGAAACAAGATTCCTCACTGGCTGATACTCACTGATTAGACTAGGATGGCTGGCCATGGAATTTCAAGGTTCCATCTATTTCTACCTTTCCAGAACTAGGATTACAACTGAATGCCTATAGCTACCTTGCCTAGATTTTTAACATAGCTTCTGGGGATTGACCCCAGGCCTAGTACTTGCATGGCAAACACTACCAATTGGTCTAGTCCCCAAGTTTCTTTACTGTTGTTGATTGCAATTCTTTTTCTAATGCATTCATATACATTCTATGTAAACACTCGTTTTAAATGTTGTCTTGTTTTGTGGCCAACAATATTAGATTTGTATATTTATTTCCTCCTGAAGACTGTAAAAGCCAATGTTTTGGGTCAATCATTCATAGATGCCTGCTAGGCTTCTAGTTTGTGTATGTTTCCCAAGTCTTTTATTTCATTGTTGATCTTCTGTAAAGCTCTGTCAATATGGATCTCTCCAGCTATTTTATTGATATCGAATTCACCGACTCTAAAAGTATACAATTCAAAAGTTTCTAGCACAATCATAGTTATAGGATGTGCAACAATCATTAATATTTTATTTCAAAATATTTTTCAGATTCCCCAATAGAATCTTCACACCTACGCACAGAGCCAAATTTGTATTCAGTATGCTATCTAAGAGATCAGAGTTAGATCACCATAGATGAACTAGAGGCCTGTCTTTCAGTTCTAGGATCATCCTTTTTAAATCCCTAAGATGTTGATAAGCAAAGAATAGATTATGATCTATTTCTTGGAACTCAAAAGTTCATTTAAATGGATGGTGAAGTCCTAGACTCACATTAGCAGCTATCATCAAGCACTCCTGTAGAGAAGGCACTCCCTCTTTTAAATTTCTTAAGACTAGAAGGGACTAATAATCTCTAATAAAAAGCAGAGAAAATGAAGCAGTTGGGTTGATGAGAAAAGGTCTATAAAAGATTAGATTGTCTCTACCAGCTTTGTGCCGAGATCTTTAAATATAAGAAAGTGTGAGGAGGCTATGCCAATCTCCATCAGAAGTCTTTCAGAGCTCAACATTACTTTAAGGAGTGATCACTTTTCAGATGTGAACATTCTCAGTCCCTCCCTTCACTCTCACAGCCTCTAGCCCTTGGGCTATCAAACATACTTCCCTGTCAAAATGTCTGTTTTCAGGAGAGTGGTCCTCATCAGGGCTGTCTTATCTTACACATGCTGTCTCAAGGATTTCTGGCTCTGTAATCATATAGTCTCTGCTGCCATGACAATGTTTCTCTGACTATGTCAGCATCCCCATTCCTCTGATAGCTAGAGGATGTGCTGCTCAACATCTACTGAATTACATTTCAGGGCACTAAATCTCTGTGGCTGACCACAAACCATCACTTTTGTAGTAACTCATAATTCGTCTTCTAGGTCCATCCTTCCTTCAATACTAAAATAGTTAAATTCTTAATTACATTACCATAAAGCAACCAAGGCTGAGAAATGTACCAATGGCTTACTATTCTTTGGTCCACTGTGCCAGAACCACGGTGGTTTATTTTCTAAAACAGGAAACTATGGAAGAAAAGAAATAGTTTGTTCAAGGCCACCAGCTTAATTAGACAGATTTAAGAGAGAGAATATTGGTTCTGTAAATGCAACCTGCTCCCCAGAGCATCCTTAAATTTTCTATGCCTACACAGATTCTACAGAGCTCTTATATCAGCATCCCTTGGAGGGAACTAGAAATCAGTACGTTTTAAGTTTCCCAGTAAAAGTCCAGAATGCAGCCAAAACATAACATCAATGATTTAGACAAGTACTTCCCAAACTATAATATCCAACGACATTATTTAAAGCCTATGTTTAAATGTAGATTATCATCCAATAGTGCAGAATATGAGAAAAGGCTCAATTTCTCTTTTTGTTAAAAGAATCTAGGTGCTACCAATGTTACTGGACTATGGACCATAATTTAAGTTCCAAGGTTTTCAACAGCATCAATCACCAAATGTTTTTGTATAAACATTTTACAGTTTATTGGAGAGCTTATAGAATGCTCAGCAAGTTTCTCAGTGAGCTATTTCTTAAAGCTGGCTTGTTGAGAATGGAGTTTAGATAGCTGTACTTTTAAATTCACCAGGTAAATCTAATGGGATGTACATATGTGAGGCAAAAACTGAGAAATTCAGCTCTTTTTTCCCATGTTTATGTGTGTGGTGATGGAGGGCATGCATATGTTCATATGTGTGAGCACATATTTGTACATGTGCTTATGAATGTAGAAGCCATATTGAGTGTTCTTTACCTATTTTCCATCTTAAATATTGACGCAGTGTCTCTTGCTTTAATGTAGAGCTTGTCAGTTCATGTAGCCTATTTGCCATAGGGATGCCCTACTTTCACATTCCTAGTGCTGTGATAACAGGTGGGCCACCATGCTCACTTAGCATTTACTTTGGTGCTAGGGATCCCAACTCAGATCTTCAAGCTTCCATGAAAAGTGTTTTATCCACTAAGTCACCTCCCCCAGCCCTGAGATTTCAGCTCTTTATGTCTCCAGATTTGCTGCCGTCCAGTGAACAGAAAGCATGGATCATAGACAGATTATAACTCATGTGGCAAGGTTGTTTCAGACGTCAAGTTGTACCTGACACAAAAGGATCAGGTGACTATCCATCATATCTTGGAGGAAGGCAAATTTGTGTGAAGAAGGGAATTTATCATTTCTAGCTGATAATGTTTGGAAAGCTATTGCAAGAACACAGGACAACGGACTTAATTTGTGCTAGTTATTTTTCTACTGTGGTATGATAGGGCACTATGATCAATGCACCTTATAAAAGAAAGAAGCATTTATTTTGGGACTCATATTTACAGGGGTAGTAGAATCTTCAACCACATGGTCTGCAGGCAGGCAGGCAGGCAGGCAGGCAGGCAGGCAGGCAGGCAGGCAGGCCGGCCAGCCAGCCAGGCAGGCAGGCAGGCAGGCAGGCAGGCAGACAGGCAGGCAGGCAGACAGGCAGGCAGGCAGACAGGCAGGCAGACAGGCATGGCCTAGAAACAGAAGCTGAGAGCTTCTATTTTTCTATTTGATTCACAAATGAGATTGCAGGGGAGAAAAGAGAGGCTGAAAGAGAGAGAGGGGAAGGAGAGAGAGAGAGAGAGAGAGAGAGAGAGAGAGAGAGAGAGAGAGAGAGACTGACTAGGAATACATAGACTTTCGAAACCTCCAAGCCAGCTCTCAATAACACACCTACTCCAACAAGGCCATACCTCCTAATCCATCCCGCCAACTGGAAACAAAGCATTCAAACCACCATATCTGTATAGCTACAATAGCCAAACCAATCTTGAGATTAGTAAAAAAAAAAGTATTTAATCACAACATAAGAAAATTCTCTTTAGAAATGAGTTGCCAAAGATCAACTATTCCAGTCCACAGATCTATAGACCATAAAGGGTTGGGCAAGGAAGGATTCTTGATTATTTCTTTCCTCCATGCATCCCTGCCTCTAGCCTTGGTGATAGTGAAGTGTGTAAAATCTCCCTTGAAAATACTACTTTGCGCTACTTTGTTTTGTCTGTCCTGCAAAGCTATCACCATTTCTTGCATCAAGTATAGGAATAAGCATCCAATTAGAATAATCTACCAATTGTAATAGAATGTAATTACCGAAGTCATGGGAATGGCCTCTTGAGTGGAATATTCTTTCAGACAGAAAAATCTCCCATAAGGGGAATAGTATCCCAGTTGGAATAACTGAGGGGTGTTTTCTTCCATTCTTATATCCCTATAACTTCCTATAGATAGATTAGATGTTTTGTAACATTAACTCATGTCTATCTTTCACTGAACAGCCTCCATGATATTCCACTGCATTTAAATACATGTCTGACCATGATGAATAAGACAGTTTCCAAATCTTCCCAGGCTGATGTATCTAAATTTGTTTCTTCTCACTGCCCTTTTAGGCAATGCTCACCAGTTCTCAAGTCACAGATCTCCTTGTTGAGTCTTGAATGTGCCAGACAAGCACCTTAAGACCTCTGCTTTCACCACTCCCTGTCTGAAAAGCCAATATACACATGGTCAGCTCCTCTAGTCATGGAACCCTCAGTTCAAACACCACCCTTTCATGGGATTCTTGGCTTACTCTCCTGAAATGCTCAACTACTTTCCCATACTCCTTGAGTTTCACTGCCTAATTTTACATTGGTTTTAAATAAAACCTAACAGAAGTGATTTATCCTTATCTTTGATACTTATCATGTTGCAGATGCTCTTTTAGGATACAGAAACTGATGTTAAGGCCCCTTTGGAAATCACATTTCAGCAAATATATCTCTAATTGGCATTACTTTATTTGTGTGTATATGTTTCCTGTCTCCCTCCACTAGGCTCCCAAGCCAGCAGAGATCTTTGCAACCAATTTCTACACTGTGTGCATAGTGTCTAGAAGATTATCAATGACATAGTCCTGATCCAATGAATATTTGAAAAATTAATAAATGAATGAAAATTTTAACACATTAAAATGTCTGAGAATTTATCAATTCTATCCATCAGGAGATCCCAATATACTTTTAATCTCATTTCATTTGCTTTTGAGGTTATTCCTCTCAAAGAACCCTGTATCAACATAGTCCTGAGCAGCATCGTGAGGGACACTTGGAAACTATTGATAAATTCTCGGGTCTTATCCAGAGATGCAGCAATTTCCAGGTGATTCCTCAACACAGTAGACTTTTAGGCTAACATAACTCTCTGTGTCCCTTTCCTTAGAAACAGCAAACTGAGGCCAAAAAGAAGATATGGGAGCCCAGGGAATAAGACCGATTCTGCTAAACTCAAATTTTCTTTGTCTTACGGCCTGACGTTTCATAGGTATTATATTTGAATTCTCAGAGGATTGTAAAACAAGTTTGACAGCCTGAGAAACTACTCCAACAGTGAATATTCACAAAGCACCAACCCTCAGATACATCTAAAATCTATCACACATGTGTCTCCATCTTGCTCTGTCTAACACCTATCACTGCATGAGCAGATTCTCTATATGGGCATTCCCCATTGGACATTCAGCCCTTTGAGTTTTTACACAAGTTACATTTTACTTTATTTAGAGTCACAAAGTCATTGTTTTTGTCTGAAATCTTCCTGATAAGAGGGTTGTTTCTTGTCTGCCCTATTAGATGCTGTAGATGTCCTCTGGCAGCATAGACCACTGCTTCTCGTCTCCACGTAACTCAGTACTGCAGCTGAGCATCACCACTCAGCCAGCAGCGCCGGGCAATCATTCTCCTGTTGTTTTCCTTGCAGTAGCAGGCTCTGCAATGCAGTAGATTTTCCCCATTGGCTGAGATTTGCCAGCTGCAAGGTTGACACATTTTCACCCAACTCTCAGTTTATTCTCTGTAGAAAAGCCAGTGCTAAGGTTATTCCCTTTCTGAAACATCGTGCTATGTGTTCAGCAGATTTAATTTCTTTGAAAAAAAAGAAGAGACAGCATTTGAAAAGCTTGATTTTTACCTTTTATATTCAAGTATCTGGATTTGGAATCCTGGCTTGCACTCTATCTGAAGATATTTCCACCCCCTTCTGTGGGATGACATTGGTTCCTTCTATGTCACATCAAATTTCAAAGCAATGAAAGGGTATGAAAACTCTAAAGTAATAGATGTAACAATCTTTTAAACTTTCATCTACACAAAATAAAACCGAATTTTCTCCCAGAAAGACAGGCATTTGCTAAATAATATTTACTCATCCCCTTGTTTTATTGCAAGGAACAATGATTTTGGAAACAGATTTGAGGTTGAATAATATAGCTCTGCTCGTTAATAATTCCATTATCACCCCTTAATCTTTCTGAGCCAAGGATTCTATATTATTGTAAAAGACTAATCTACTACAAAGGGAAACTTCAGACCCTGCTGTTGCACTCCTAGAATGCGACAGGCATTGGTGGACATAACGTAACCACAGTTATCATCAGAAACTCTTGCCAGTAGTAATAAGAATATCATACACACATATTCTCTGACATATACACATGCATGATAGATGATTGTCAGCACTGACTACTAAATTTCTTATGTGTGGCTCTAATTGAAATCTCAATTGATGTCAAAGACCATGCAACTACTGTTAACTATTAACTTGACAGACTCTAGAGCCACCTAGGAGATAGGTCTCTAGCTATGCCTGTAAGAAATCACCTTTTATGTACCTTAACAAGCAAGACCCATCACTGTGTTGTTGTCATTTTCCTGGCTAGAATCCTTATAAATAGAAAAGAGGAACTGACTCATGGGATGTGTTCATCCACCTCTGTTTCCTGATTGTGCATACAGTGTGATCCTGCTGCCTGGACATCTCTGTCATGATGGACTGTACCTTGTACTGTGAACTAAAATAAACCCTTACTTCCTTATGTTACTTTCGTCAGAGTATTTTGTTACAATGGTGAAAAGCAAGAGGTCTACTGACAATAATGATATTCAGAGAACAATATAGGCAGAGATGGCTTCCCGTCAGCACAAATATGTCCATGACTCAGTTTGAGGCAGGCATTGCTAGACAGAATCTGTGAGCTGGAGCTAGGGCAAGAACAATATTTCATGATATCTATCAGCAGACACAAATAATCCCAGAGTTCTGAATCAGAAACATGCCATGCATAAAAGTCTACGCATGGTAGAACTGGCAAATATTTGGTAAGAGTCTGCCTCCCACCAGTCTTCTAGAAAGAAAATCTTAATTAAAACAGTTTTACAGTAAAGTGATTGAAAGTGATGCAAGAGGCTTTCAAACTCTTGTCCCCTTTATAGATGTAACACACTATCATTTTTGGCAACACATATAAGATTAAATGTTTCTGAAGTGCCCAGAGATTGCATATTTCTTTTATGACTGTACTTTATCTGTGTCCTCATCTTATAAAGTTACAGTAAATCATACATGGTTCATAGAATATTCTATAAAAATTTCAATAGCAGAGTGCTAAATTAGACTTTTATCCTTTCACTCCTTATTTTCTTTTTTGTTGATTTTGTTTTTGTTTGCTGATTTGAGACAACTCTTTGTGTGTACACAAGATGATCTGGAATCCCCTACGTAGACCAGAATGGATTCAAAGTCATAGAAATTCACCTGCCTTTGGCTATTGGGTGCTGGGATTAAAGCCATCTGTCACCACACCAAGCTGTAGTTCATATTTTCATATTTCATGAGGTTTCTGTTGGTGAATGACCAAGAATTTACAGTGTATCAGTTCTTGCCAGGCACGTAGAAAGGTAAGGGCCAACTTTCCTCCCAGATTTCACAAATAGTAAAGAAATAATGGTTATACAGGAAGAATAATTAGGATGTAAAATAGTATTGATTTATAACTGGAAGCAATAATAATGAGAAAACAGTAACCAATTCCATACCCTCAGTGCATCCTAGTGATGACAGAACACATTAGGTACTTCTTTAAAGGATACCTGATCAAGCAAGAAAGTGGTGAAATCCTTATTTTATATCCTAAGAAAGACCCAGAAGGGTGGAGAACTTTATTCAATGTCACATGGAACACAAAGGAAGAGTTGGAATACAAATACTCTATCAAATTGTAAGTTGTTCCTTTTTTTAAACAAAAAGAACAGAGAAAACCAGCACTGATTCTCATAAGTTTTCAATACATCTGAAAATAATGACAATCTTATCTATGGAGCTAACAACTCGCACCTAAACTTTGACACATGAACCCTTTGAGTCAGTGTACTGAATGCCACTGGCAAGTATTGACTACTTCTCCATCAGAGGAAGCAGCTGTGACTCAGCAACTTTATACCTATGCTCTCTTCCTTTCTTCCTCCCTCCCTTGTGTTTCTTTCTCCATCCACCCTCCTTTTCCCTCCTCTTTCACCTCCCAGTCCTACACTTCTATCTCTACATTTCTCAAAGCAGCTAAAAATTAATTCAATTTAACCAAATGAGTCTGGACTGCTTAGTTGACTCTGTCTGGTGTTTTCATTTTTCTGTGTATTTTCATTGGCAGTTCACTACTTAAAATGTCAACCACCTCTACTTCGTTTCTTGACTAGTACTATTCCCCCTAGTTCAATTTACCCATAGCTGGTTAGTTTTTCTGTTATCTATAATGTCAGAGTTCCTGATGAGTTGCTGCATCAAAACACAAGACTGAATGCCTGGCAGGATAAAGGTATCTTTGGTTCTCTCTTTATTCAAAACTTCTATCACAAGATGAAGAATTATTATGTGCTTAAAAATTGTAGATAATAAATTGAAAGTGGAATCTAGGTTAACTGCCAACCAGGGAGCCTGCATGGGACTGATATAGGCCCCCCATGCATATGTAACAGTTGTGTATCTTAGTCTTTTTATGGGATACCTAACGGTGGGAGATGACTCTGCTGCTGCTTTTTGGACCAATTTCCTCCTACTGGGTTGCCTCATATACCCTTAATAAGAGAGAGGAGGTACCTAGTCTAACTGAAACTTAATATGCCATGACTGTTTTGCTATTCATGTGATGCCTGCCTATTGCTAAGGAGAAATGGAAAAGTGAATGGGATAAGGGGAGGTAGGGGGGAGGCCCTGGGAAGAGAGAAGGGGAAACTTCAGTTGGGATATAAAACAAATAGAAAATGTATATAACAATAAAAAGGAGTATTTGGAGGAGAAAGAGGAGGATAAGAAGAAGAAAAGAAGAAAGGGGGAAAGGAGGAGGAGGAGGAGAGGAAGAGGAAGAAACATGGAGAAGAAGAAAATAGAAAGGAAGGAGGAGAAGAAGAAGAAGAAGAAGAAGAAGAAGAAGAAGAAGAAGAAGAAGAAGAAGAAGAAGAAGAAGAAGAAGAAGAAGAAGAAGAAGAAGAGAAGGAAGGAAGGAAGGAAGGAAGGAAGGAAGGAAGGAAGGAAGGAAGGAACTGAATTCTGGGTTTTAAAAATGTCCCAGAAGTCAATACTGTACAAAAATAATCTTCTGTGAGTGTGGTCTTTATCTCCACTGATCTCCAGGTCCAGGGACTTAGTCAAGGCTGTTTCCCATAAACTGTGAGAAACTCCCCCAAACCCAGGAGGGACCATAGACATCATATACCCGAGAGATTTTAATAGAATGGGAAAGTAGCAGAGATAACCTTTGTCACTGAGAAGTAGACACCTTATAGGCTTCCTGGGTAGAATTCCTCAGGAAGCAGGCATGTTTTCAAACATCCCAACCTCTTTCTATTGCCTTCAAGGAAAGCCTCTCAGCTTCTGTATTTGACATTCTCTGCCCCCACGCACTCCCACACTCTGAGGTGCGTCTTCCATTCTTGGTGATCACTCTTTTGTTGGCTCCCTTTAATAAAAAACGATCTCAGCATAGAATGTTATATCAATTTACATCAGCTTAGCATAGTTTGGATTAACTCATGCCTATGAGATTATCAGAAAATTTACAGCTCGAGCAGAACATAGTCTTTGAAGAAGTAATAATAAAACTTGGGAGAATTTTGCCATGTATGCTGGAAAACAAGGAATTTTCTCACAGGAGATTGATTCGGACTGGGGAAAGGAAAGAAAATAAGGAATTCTTTGAAATATCTCAAAGGGTCTGAAGGAATACTAGGCTAGTATTAGTGTTCTCTGGTGAACCAGTGGGTGATCTGTACCAGTAATTGAGTCTATTATCTTTATAGAAGCTCATAAGACCCATCTCATCTTGCAAGGCTTTTCTGCCTTAACATTCGAGCTTCTTGACTTCCTAGACTACTCTGGAACCTTCTTCAAGTGTCTTGTGTCATTGGTCCTTGTTCCTCAGTCACGATCAGATTGAACAATTGTTTGCATAAAGTTCTTTCATCTTTAAACCTTAAAGATGATGACTCTGTCTATTTTATGCTTATCCTTCGGTCTTTTCCCAGCAACCACAACAATGCCTACCTTCCAACCATGAAAGATTGATGTGGCGATTATCATATAATGTCAAAATATCTACTATACAAATGAAGAAACTGAGGCTTGGAAGGTGAGATCAGATCAAGGTCAAGATCAAGCCTGAGGAGCTGGAGAGTAGCTGAGCCAATTTCTCTGTATGCATGAGCTCACACACTTCAGCTTCCGGAATCCCAGGCATCTGTTTATTTCATTTTCCCTAATTCTTCTTCATAAACTATAGATAAATACTTCTGACATTCTTATCAGAATAAGATGCTAGCAATTTTTTCAAACATATCAAAGAGACACAGTAATAATTGAAGATGAAGAAAAATTAAAATTATATTCTAAAGCTAGATGATAAGACATTGTACCCACAACCAGTAATTGTGAGGAAAGTTCTAGAGGGCTCAGAAGAAACTTCTAACCTTATGGATGTTCCATAGCTAAGATACAGGATCCTTATACTAGAAGTCAAAATATGAGAGAGGGCAAGTGAAAACCGAGAAATCCTCATCTTATTCCCATGAGCTTTCTGATATCACTAGAAGCCTGAAGACTGAAGAAAGCGAAAGATAAATATCACCTGAGTTCTGAGTTCCTAGGACCAGAGAAGCCATACATTTTACCTAGAAACCATTTTGGATTTCCTGCATACTGCAGGCTTCATCCATTCGAGAAAAGAATCCTCTCAGAATACATCAACCTTACTTTTAGCTCAAAGTGCAGCATCTAAAGCTGTTGGCATCCTTTTGCAGCCCAAACTTCATTTAAGTAATTTATAGGCAGAAGAGGATGTCTAATTTGCACATAACTGATGGCAGGGAAATGAAACATGAGTTCAGTAATATTTCATCTGACTCAGCAATACTGTAGCTCAGAGGCTTTTAAAATTTCCCCCATTATTCCAGCCAAAAGATATCCAATACAACACTTTCACAGCCTCAGAATTAGAGTTTGCCCTGTGCTCAAGCCCTTGTGTTGTCATTCCAGCATCGTCCATGGCTCCCAATTAAATCCCTACTACAGGATGCTCTAAGGCCACCGTTTCTTCCCAGCTTGCAGAATTCTTTCTTTTCAGCTCATTAGTGTATTTTAATTGTTCTATAAATTAACCTCTCTTTGGTGCTGAGTGTGGGTGCGTGTAGGTGAGCGTGACATTACCCCACAATCAACAACTCCAATAAAGACAGACAAGTGCCTTTACCCACCGTTTCAGTCAGTAATGTTCTAGTCCCCTTTATTAAATGTTCTTTTCTATTTCTGAGTATTCTTTGAACCTTCTAGTGATCTTTCCTCCTTGCTTTGTTTCTTACTCTAACATTTCATAGGTGTCATGTATTAGGTACCGAGTGGCAACTGTCTGAGTCAATCTTGTGGACTGCTCATCCAGCTTAAGGTTCAAAGGAACACCATGAGGTACAACACCATTATGTTCTTTCTTACAGGCAAGAATGTGCCCAAGCTCTCAGCAACAAGCTCAGGCTTCCAGCCCAGGCAGCCACAGTACTATTTGCTGTCCATGAACTTTACCATGGTCACTTCTCCCCCACACCCTCTCTCCTTTCCTGAGACTTTCCTGAAAGTGGGATTTGTGTCCTGTTTATCTCCTATTTTAACGGGCCCATCAAACTCGCACTTCCTGTCAGTGCGTTCCCACGGATCGAGACAGTGAGTCAATATTTGCTGGATTTAATTGAATTCCATGGGTATCCAATTTAAATTCTGTGAGCTCTCCTTGGACCATCTAGATATGACCTTTTGAGCTCTTATAACACACCAGCTCACTTTGTACTTCAATATTTTTGTGGCTTAATTTGCATAAACTCCTTGGCATCGCTGTCTGCAGCTCTTTACTGAGCAGGGGAGCTAGCTAGTCTGGCTTTTATTCATTCAGTGGCTGTTGTAAAAAGTAGGGAGGGAATTCGATTTGTCCCTAAGGCTAAAAAGCATTTTCGAGGATGGATGGGTCTACACAGAAAGCTGCTGGGGTTTTCAGGAGGGCACAGCTCAGGAAATGCCCTGAACAGAGATCCCTGCAAACACATCATTCTCCATGTCAGGCTGCTCCTGATACTACTTTAGAACGCACAAGCATCGGGAGGCAGCCTAAAAGCACAGCCACAATTTCTTCTAGAAAATCCAGCAGGAATTATTTGTGCGGAGTTGTAAATCTACACTCAGGAAAGTTAAACATTGGTTTACTGTAATAACTCCTGGTAGCCTATAAGGCCTTCACTGTGACTGAAAAGGTGTTCATTCCAATAACTGTAGAGTAAAGAGGTGGAGTGATACAGGAGACTTTGTGATAGCAATATGTTTAGGACTTCCTCAGAAACATGGAGAGATGCTATTTCATCCACAAGTTTGATGTTATAGTTTGGATATTCAGTGTAGCCTAAAAAGACAATATGTCAAAAGGCTAGCCCCCAGGTAGTAAGTTGGAAGGAAGAAAAGGTCTTTGAAAGGTGGATCCTAAGAGGCTGACTCACTGTAAAACCACAAGCAACAAAGCCAATCAACCTTAGATCGGAATCTCCAGAACTGCAAGCTCAAATAAACTTACATTTTTAAAATGACTAACACATGTATTTTGTTATAATAATGGCCAGCTAACACATTTTTTATACACACAGAGAGAGAGAGACAAAGACAGAGACAGAGACAGAGAGACACACAAATCCATTCACAGAGAAACAGACAGAAAGACACTGAAACAGAGAGAGACAGACATACACACACATACAGAAAAGAGGGAGGAGAGAGAGAGAGAGAGAGAGAGAGAGAGAGAGAGAGAGAGAGAGAGAGAGAGAGAGAGAGAGAGAGAGAGAGAGAGAGAGAGAGAGAGAGTGTCATGTGTCCCTGGATTTCCTAGATTATTGAAATGAAATTCTTAAAGATATTAAATTTATTTGGTTGTTGCTGACATGCATTGGTAGGCAATACTAGCATATAATATTATCATAGATTATATCACCTATGCCATAATAGTTGTTAGGGTCAAACAAATAATAATGAAATTCGAGCATGGCTTTCCAAATTACTAATATCTTACACTCTCTGGCAAGAAATAACTTCTCAGGAAGTATACAAGATCTGGGAGATAAACAAACATGAATTAATTCAACGAAGCAAAATAGAAGATCTAATGTATATACTAATAACAGAAAAATGGGTGAACAAATTATAATATGCACAATAATATTATATAGTATGAACTGCTATTAAACAGGACAGCAAAACCTCAAAGATACAATATGAAGTAAACAGAAAGATCAAAGAGCATGTCTGATATAAAATTCATCTATGTAAGAGCTGTGCAAAAGAAAGAGAATTTTCCCAGTAGAACAAATACTGAAGCT
Source organism: Rattus rattus (assembly GCF_011064425.1). Lineage (NCBI taxonomy): Eukaryota > Metazoa > Chordata > Mammalia > Rodentia > Muridae > Rattus > Rattus rattus. The sequence goes on along the minus strand of NC_046160.1, from coordinate 31,802,203 downwards.
CTAGGGTTGCTATGTATGTAACTATGGCAACTGTATTGCAGTATTTGACAAGCTTTTCCTACACAATCTCCCTCTCTTGTTGGTGGAGTCAGCTCCTGCTCATCTTATAGGACAAAGTTCAGGGAAAATATTCATCAAAACTTATCCTTCCCTTATCCTTTACAGAGTATCTCTGGGAACCAGTTACTGGAAACCAGTAACATGCTTTCTTTGGAGAAAGGACTCATGAGCAAAGTGGGTCATAAAAAAATGTAGTGTACATATTTTTGACTTATGGGAGATCTATTTTCAACAGAACTTACAGCTAAAATAATCAAAAAGAGGGGGAAAGGTAAAAGGAGTCTAATCTTGCAGCTTCTCACGGGCCTGGAACAAAGGGTCATATGCCTAATCTCTTCCAGGAAGTTCCTTTCCTCTTAATTACCATATGGGACAAGTAGATATTTTTGTGTTCCAGAAAGCATTGAGTAAGGCTATGTATAACAAATCAAGGAGGGTTTCTTCTAAAACTTCTATGGGCTGGTCATTATGAAGTCCTCATTTTAAATTCTTAGGTAACAGGTCTTATTGAATACACAAAGTACATAGAACAGATTGCACCAAGAATACAGGAATCACAGATCCCCAGACTAAAATCCTCATGATTGTATTCTGGGGTCTCGAGCACGTCTCATAGGACTTTTCTCTATAATAATTTGGAAAGAATGCCAAGCTTCTCACTTTGAAATTAAAGGGCATGACTTTGGAAAGATTACACAGTTTTATGAAATAGGATCCATAATTGATCAAAGGCAATATAAATTTAACATTACTGTAAATGGCAAACCACAGCTAAGCTGATGTCTTCTAGAATTCTAAAGCCCTCCACTGTAATCTTAGACTTCTCTGCTAATAAGAGAAACAAACTTCAGCCAATCTTGTGACTGATCTCTATTAAATATTCACTTGCTGCAAAACAAACATAAAAATATGTAATCTGCGTTTCAGGAAATTATCTTCTAATAAGTAGAATACAACTACAGTTCAGTTCATTTTGGGAGAACTTTATTCACAGGTATGTTGCATGCTGATTTCTCTTATTGCATCCTTTCTTCTGATCTCTTCTGTCTGCCTGTCGCCTCTTCCCTACTAATCAACGTCCAAAATTCATTTCTTTTGCTTTGTTTGTGTTTGTTTGGCTTTGACCAGAATTGCCTACATAGAGCCATGGGATTGGAGCTATCTATTGAGGCATGGTGGGTACACAACTGAAGATAATGACTCCCTCTCTCCCAGAGTCCATCAGAAGCCTATATTTTTCAGCAATAAGTCTTAGTGTTCCATGAGTCTTTTCACCATCCATGATTTGCTGTGGATAGGCTGTGTAACCCTAGTACAAGCAATCACAGTAACTATGAAGTTGTGCTTGCACTGGCTATACCATGTCTAAAGGATGGATTCCATTGATCTTCTCCCTGGATCTTGGCTCTTACACTCTTTCCCCCTCTTCTGCAATGTTCCCTGAGCCTTAGAAGGTGTAGTGTAAATGACTTGTCATCATTGGCTGAACCTCTTGCCTTTATTATAGTTCCCTGAAAGAAGAAGCTTCTTTGATTAGGGTTGAGAGTAGCCTTTGTCTAAAGACAAGTTAGAAGATAGTTTGATGTTATATCTGTTTAGCTAAACATCAGTAGTGGTTTCCCACCTAGGGCCTCTGGCCTCCCAAGGCAGTTAATTTTTTTTATTACATTTATTTATCACTGTATATGTGTGTGGAGGTCAGGAGATAACATGCAGAAATCAATATGTTTCCATCTACCATGTGGTCCCACCCTGGAATTGAACTCAGATTGCTAGGCTTCACAGCAAGCATTTTTACCCATTGAACCACCTTGCTGGCTCATGGAGGCATGGATTTTTGGCCACGTTTAAAGCATCAGGCACAGGAGTTATTCTATGTGGCACATCCCAAATACAATCAACAAAAAGATGGTTAACCCTATAATAGTGGTACCAGTACTGTACATGTGAACACACCTTGCCTGACATGTTGGTATTGTAGTTCCGAAAGTTCACTGCTGTTTAACACAAATGATTGTTTTTCTTTCCCTAAAACCTTCATAACAACTTCCAGTACTTTCAAAGCTATCTGCCATGGAAGTTTCCAGTTCAATTCCAGATTGAGGAACAGTAGCAAAATAAGGAAGCTGAAAGGTCATATTTCAATTACACACAGGAATGTGGTGTGTGTGAGTGTGTGTGTGTGTGTGTGAGAGAGAGAGGGGGGGGGAGGGGAGAGAGATATTGAGAACAAACAGGACATTGGAAGAGGCTATAAATTCTCAAAACCTGTACTTAATGATGTATATCATCTGGCAAGGTTCCATAACCTTCCAAACAATACCACTAATTAGAGACCAAATACCCAAATACATAATCCTATGGGAAACATTATTCAATTACCTTTCACTCTGAATGGGTAAAGACACCTATCACCTGATGACTAAGGTTGTTGAACATTTCTTTAAGTGCTTCTCAACCATTTGAGATTCCTTAGTTGAGAATTCTTTGCTAAGCTTTATGCCCCATTTTTAGTAGGGTTATTTGGTTCTCTGGCATCTAACCTCTTGAGTTCCTTTTATATTTTGGATATTAGCCTTAGTCATCAGTGAAATGTAAATCAAAACAACCCTGAGATTCTACTTTACACCAATCAGAATGACTAAGATAAAAATCTCAGGTGACAGCAGATGCTGGCGAGGATGTAAGTAAAAAGGAATACTCTCCGATTGCTGGTGGAACTGCAAGCTGGAAAGTCCACTTTGGAAATCAATCTGGTGGTTGCACAGAAAGTTAGAAATAGTTCTACTGGAAGACCCAGCTACACCACTACTGCGCATATACTCAAAAAATGCTCCAACATATAACAAAGACACATGCTCCACTATATTCATAGCAGCTTTATTTATAGTAGCCAAAAACTGGAAACAACCCAGATGCCCCTCAACAGAAGAATGGATACAGAAAATGTGGTACATCTACACAATGGAGTACTACTCAGCTATTAAAAAACAATGACTTCATGAAATTCACAGGCAAATGGATGGAACTAGAAAATATCATCCTGAGTGAGGTAACCCAGTCACAAAAGAATACACATAGTGCATGCTCACTGATAAACGGATATTAGCTGAGAAGCTCAGAATACCCATGATACAGCCCACTAACCATATGGAGCTTAAGAAGTAGGAAGACCAAAGTGTAGATGCTTCAATTCTATGTGTAACAGGGAACAAAATAATCAATAATCACAGGGGTAGAGGAAAAGAGGGACCTGGGAGGGAGAGAGGAGGGGGAGGGTAAAAGAGGGGGTCAGGATTATGTATTGGAAGGAAGAAAAGAGAAGTACAGAGAGTCAGGATATTGAATAGAATCATGTATCAGTGGGGCTAGGAAATTGGGTGTAGCCACTAGAAACTCCCAGAATCCAGGGAAGCAAGAAGCTCCCAGGACCCAATAGGGATGGCTTTGGTCGAAATACCCATCAAACAGGAAATACCTGTAGAAACTACCTCCAGTAGGTAGGCATGGCCCCTCAGTTGAGAGACGGGGCTACCTACTCATCTCAAAACTGTTAAGCCAGAAATGTTCTTTTCCAGAGGAAAGACAGATAAAAAATATGGAACAGAGACTGAAGAAAAGGCCATCCAGAAACCACCCCACCTAGGGATCCATCCCATCTGCAGACACCAAACCCCAACACAATTGCTGATGACTAGAAGCACTTGCTGGCATGAGCCTGGTATCACTGTTTCCTGAGTCATTCTACCAGCAACTGACCAAAAATAATGTAGGAACTCACAGCCGACCATTGGACTGAGCCAAGGGACCCCAATGGAAGAGCTAGGGGAAGGACCGAAGGAGCTGAAGGGGATTGCAACCCCATAGGAAGAACAATATAAACTAACTGGACTACCCAGAGCTCCCAGGGACTAAACCGCCAACCAAAAAGTATACATAGAGGGAGCATGGCTCCAGATATGTATGTAGCAGAGGTTTGCCTTATCTGACGTCAATGGAAAGTGAGGCCCTTGGTCCTGTGGAGGCTTGATGACCCAGCATAGGGTATGCTAGAGAAATGAAGTGGGAGTGAGTGAGTGGGTAGAGGAGCCCCCTCCGAGAAGCAAAAGACAGAGGGAGAAGTCAGACGGGATGGGAGAATTGTAGAGGGGTAACTGGAAAGGGGAATATCACTTGAAATGTAAACAAATAAAATGATTAATAATAAAACAGATACTTGCCACCAACAAGTCTGATAACCAGAGTTTCATCCCAAACTTACATAGTAGAAAGATAGATCCAAATCCTGCAAATTGTTTCTGATTCCATATGTGCCATAAAATGTTTATACTCACACTCACACACTAATAAATAAAAATATATTTACATTTTAAAAATTAACAAATGCTAGAGAGGGTGAAGAGAAATCCTTATAAAACTCAAGAAAATATAAATTGAACATAGTATACATAGGATAGAAATTCCTTGAAAAAACTATAATTGAATTTCTGTACATTCCAGCTATCTATTAATGCATATATATGCATATGTGAATTAAAATTGGCATTGAGAGAAAATGCCTATATTTCATGATTATGGCAACACTCAAAATTGTTAAGATGAAACCAGCTTATATGTACAACAAAGAAGAAACAATGAAAATATAATATCTAAGCACAATAGAGCATTTTTGCCATAAGAAAAAATAAAATCCTCTCAATTTGATCTGCAAGAATCAAGGAGCTACTAAAGAATGAGAATGGCATCTGTATGTCAGAGGTGAGAAGGATGAGGAAGAATGGTTGGATATAATTACTGCATATATGTCTGTTAAAGCACAATATAACTGTTGATCAACAAAACTAATGTTAATATCATTTTTAAAGAATTACCATAAATGCAAATACCCATACCACTTTTCTAAATAAGAATGTGCAATTTATTGAGATAGCCTGAATATCCATCAAAAGAAGAAAGACAGAATAATAAAAAGTTAGAGCATGAGTTCCTTTTTATTATTTTTCTCTAAAGCAAAACTTCAAGTCCTTACCAAAAGTACTCCCCAGTGACTCTTTGGTGACTAGCCAGTTGCCAAATGTTACATTGTCAATTATTTTAGCTCTCAATACCATATGATATTCCATTTAAGTCATGGTTTTCCCCTACTCTTTCTTTTAGTGAATATCAATGATAAGGCAGTACTCCAGCATCCCTTTGGAGATTAGAGCCATCATTTAGGGCAGAAACACACACCTGTCTCTGGCTTCATGTTTTTAATTCATTTGGGCATCAGGCCAGCTCCATGCATTTTCTGCTCATCTATGACTACCCTAGCAACTCATGCTTTAGTAGCTACTGAAGGGAAATTCTCAGTTATGTATCCTAAGAAATTTATTCAAGAAGGTTCATAGGTATAAATTAACTCTGTCCCTTCAAAATTTATCCATTAATGTCCTATAGCCCATAACCCTATATTGAGCAAAGTGTGGCCTTATTGCTGAATACAGTTGTTATACACAGAAATGGTTAAAACAAGAATGGGTTCCCAATGGAGGAGTTAAAGGATTGAAGGAGCTGAAGGGGTTTGCAACCCCAAAAGAACAATAATATCAACCAACCAGAGCTTCCAGGGACTAAACCACCACCCAAAGAATACACATGGACAGGCCCAGTGCTCCAGCAGCATATGTAGCAGAGGATGGCCTTGTTGGGCACCAATGGGAGGAGATGCCCTTGGTCCTGCCAAGGCTTGATGCCCCAGTGTAGGGGAATGTCAGGGTGGGGAGATGAGAAGGGGTGGGTAGGTGGGGGAGGGGGAACACCCTTATAGAAGCAGGGGGAGGGGGAATGGGATAGGGGGTTTATGGACAGGATTCTGGGAAAGGGGATAACATTTGAAATGTAAACAAAGCATATTCAACAACAACAACAACAAAGAAACAGTAGAAAACATGGGTAAATAAGCCAAAAAAAAAAAAAAAAACCAAAACCAAATAAACAACAGCAACAACAACAACAAAACAAGATCATGTTGAAGTGTTGAAGTAAAATGTATTTCATCTTGGTTTAGCCTTCTCCATTCAGTTACCACAAACTTAGTGTCAACATTTATTTCTTAACAGCTCTAGAGGTAAGGAAGGTCATCAATGTGGTGGCCAATCTGAAGCCTGGAAGGTGTTTCCTAGTTTATAGATGAATGGTCTTAGTCTATATCCTTATACAGTGGAGCAGAAAGATCAGGAGTAGACGTGCTCTCCACTGTTGCTTCTTACAAAGGAACTGTTCCCAACCCTGAGGGTTCTACCATTATGACCCCATCACTTTCCAAGTTCTTCACTTACTCATAATATCACATTGGGTATTTGAATTTCAATGCACAAATTTTGGAAGGCATAAGCAGCCCCTAATGTAATAACATGAATATTATTATAAAACATGCGATGAGAGAGGCACACAAATGAGAGCACCATGATGGTGAGTCAAAGTTATACTGCACCTTGCCAATGAGCTATCAGAAATTAAAAATAGAAGAGAAACATACCTCTGATAATATATGGACTCTTGAGTGTTGGCTCCAGAACAGTGAGACAAATACTTCCATTGTGTTAAAAAAAAAAAAAAAGCTAGTTTCACTGAGTCACTATGGAAGCAATTGCCAACCAACACTCACTGATACTCAGCTCCTATACATTGATTTAGCCACAAGTTGTCCACATATTGGCATTATTACTTTCAATTGGTACACTGGTTCTGCATCACTCCCCTGAAATTTTCAAAAATAACTTGTCTCCCTGTCCAATTGACTGTCTTTCTTTAAACACACAGACAGTCCTCTAATGTGAAAATGAAGAACCTTCAGCCTTGTGGACTTAGCAGTTATTGTCTATAGCTTCAGCCACCTAATCAAGCCGGATCACCTTCCTCCTACTATAAGGAAGTGACGAGAATATGCCCATCCTTACAGCTCCCCACTTTGTCACTATATCCTAAGACCACATCACCTTCACATTGTAGAGCTTTTATCGCTAAGCTCTCTGGAGTAGAAAATAGTTACCTTTGGAGAATGGTAGGGTTAATATCAAGGGTCAACAGATCTTGGTTTCTAAAAATGGGTGGCTGATAGAACCAGACACCACGCCAGCCTGTACTAATAATATCCACCCAAGAAGAAACAGATGTGAACTACATTTTTAATATGAATCCTGAATTTCTAGGGAAACTAAGTTTCTGGATTTTTTCCATCTTTATTAAATTGGGTATTTCTTATTTACATTTCAAATGTTATTCCCTTTCCTGGTTTCCAGGCCAACATCCCCCAGCCCTTCCCCTTCCCCTTCCCCTTCCCCTTCTATATGGGTGTTCCCCTCCCCATCCTCCCCCCATTACTGCCCTCTCTCCAACAATCCCGTTCACTGGGGGTCCAGCCTTTGCAGGACCAAGGGCTTCCCCTTCCACTGGTGCCCCTACTAGGCTATTCATTGCTACCTATGAGGTTGGAGCCCAGGGTCAGTCCATGTATAGTCTTTGGGTGGAAACTAAGTTTCTGAACCTAGATCCCTGTACTGCATTTGCCATGATAGTTGCAGTCGTGTGATTATAAAATCAGCTTTTAAGGCAAGCAGTAAAAAGAGATCCGGGATTAGAGTAGACCTCAGTAGATGTCTGAAGTATAGTAGACCCTGTACTGACACCCCACTTACTTCAAGGAAATATCTATGTACTCTTTATTGAGTAACATTCCTTAATTCAAGAATAAATAAATGGTTTCTTGAGTGAATATTTAGCTAGAGCTTGTATGTGAGCTTCTATTACTCTAACAGGCAGCGATACCAAAAATAAATAAATAAATAAATAAATAAATAAATAAATAATAAAAGGGACATGGGTTCAGTTGGTAATGTTAGCAGAGCAGGAATTGTTACCAGGCATGATTGTGACTAACTGTGCCTCTGGCACTGGAAGCATCGAGATAGACTGACCTTGGAGCTTGCTGGCCAGCTAGCCTAGATAATCAGGAGTTAGAGTTCTGAGTTCAGTAAAAGGCCAAATCTTAAAAGATTTGAGGGTCACTCCTTTCGGAATGTCATGGTGCATTCCTAGCTGCTACTAACTCAAAGGTTAGAACTGCTCTCAAGCTGCATCTGAAGCCTAAGCAGAAATTTTCCTACTGTTACAACTTCCCTACTTGATGTTTTCTACCAGTGTATTTAAAAATGCCTTGATTTATAGCTCTCTTTTGTTCTGTTAGTGTTGAAAACATCATGAAAGTGTTACCACTTTGGAATGTAATATTGAGGTTGACCTGAAGCTGTGCCCATCAGCCATGATACTCAATCATGCTGGTCTGAAGAAAAAATTATCAGTTATACTTTATGAGGTGAGAAAACTGAGGCTTTGGATAAAGTGTGTGTGTGTGTGTGTGTGTGTGTGTGTGTGTGTGTGTGTGTGTGTGTGTGTGTGTGTGTGTGTGTGTGTAGATCAGATTTCATTCTTGGATGTCATTCTTCAGGACCTATCCTGTTGTTTTGTATTAGGGTCTCCCACTGAGTTCCGGGACTCACTACTTAGGTTAAGTTAGCTGGCATCACATGTGTACAGTCTGCCTGCCTCTGCCTACGTCACCATCATTGTTTGTTTCATGGGTGCTGGGGTGCTTAGAGACTCAGTCTCCAAGTTTGCACAGTAGGCACGTGGCTGAGTGAGTACTCTCCCTAGTCCGTGAGAGCTGTGCTTTTCTATGGATATAGTGGATATGATAATTAGCATAAGACATTATACAATAGATATTTAAATCAAAATACCATGTTGTATACCTCAGCTATATATGATGATGCCCAAACTATTTATGTAACACAGAATAAAAGCTTTTCTTAGAAGGAAGGGGGACAAGAGCCACAAATGAAAGATTTTTTTATTCCTTCCAAATTTCTGCAAAGATATCAAAAAGCACAAACATATGCAATATTAATCTCAAAGACAGCAAGGTCATTGCAACCAGTATCTGGCTCGCCCTCAAAGAAAAACAGCGCTGTATTTGAGCTCTATTTCCTATTACATTTTAAGATATCCGAGAGCTTGTCTTACCCTAAATCACCGTTCTCTAGAAATTGATTTATCTATTCCAGCTTTTAGAGCCCAACTTACTGTTGAAATTCAAATGAAGCACTGCATAAATGCACCATCTCCTTCCACGAATCTCAGACAGGAGCCTTAGAGAGCAACAGTAACATGTGGGAGGCCCCGTTCCTGTTTTGCTCTCCTCACTTCATGGGGCTTCATATGATTAAAAGCCACATATGCTAAATGCTGCTGCAGCTCAGCAAATCAATCAATAGTGACTGCTATTGTTATCTTAGGAACTTAAAGCCCCGCCTTGAATTGCGTCTGTGCAGTAGATCATTTCAGAACATTCTTGATTTAAAAATAAACACATAGCTTCTACTTCAGTTAAAATTCTGACAGTTTTTTTTTTTTTAAATTTACAATGATGCCCTGAAAGAGTTTTGGTTTCTGCAGTAATAAGACATACCACTTCAAAACAGTTTTGCTGTAGGGTTAACTCTTCTGAACCCTCATTAGTCTGGGTCCTTTAAGGCTCTGAAGCTGACAAACAATTTATTCCAGGGGTGATGTGATTTGCTAAGACTGAACCCCCAGTGAATGTGATTGTTGGGGGGAGGGCGGCAATGGGGGGAGGGTCGGGAGGGTAACACCCATAAAGAAGGGGAGGGGGAGGGATTAGGGGGATGTTTGCCCAACCTGGAAAGGGAATAACATTCGAAATGTAAATAAGAAATACTCAAGTTAATAAAAAATAAATAAATAAATAAAAAACTTGCTGAAAAGATGTGCTTAGGCAATAGACAGTTAGGACCAACGGCTTTCCTCCTCATCTTGTCACTGCTTTGTGAGGTGGAAACTCAAATGAAATTTGAGAAACAATTTGGGTTTAAAGAAGTGATTTGATGTAACTCTCTCTTGCTTTCACGCATGCTCAAGGTAGACAATGTCTTTATGAAAACATACCCCAGGGGTAGTGGATGAGCTGACCTCATGGCTAAGTGGGAAGGGCTAGTGTAGACTGTGTGTGAAAAAGACAGAGTCCTACAGCACTTGATACTATAATTAAATGAGGAACAATAAGAGTTAACTACACAGAGCTGTTAGAATGCAGAAAACCTCACATCTCGTTACTTAGAAGGAAAAGAGATGCAAAACATTTCTTAAACCTGAAAACAATCTTAAAAATTTATTTCTCATCAATTTAAAAATTTAACTATGCACTGAAAAAATGAATAATCATTATAAAGTTTATTTTGCTTAGCTCCTTAATATGCAGGATACTTCAGGATGCTATGCATTATATTTCCTTTTATGTTGTTCTTTGATTTTCCATCCATCTTGGGATAAATACAAAAAAAAAGGTCAAAAATGAGTATTTCATAATATTACCATTTTAGGGAAAATTAAAATCAGTAACAATTTTTATGTGGTTGAAAAATAATAAATTTGGGGAGGATCTGGGAAGAACTGGAGGAGAAGAAAATGATTAAAATATTGTATGCAAAAATGTTTTTCAATTAAAAATAATAAACAGTTGGAACTTTCAATCTTATATATGCTCCCATATTTTAGCTTGTAATAAATAGTTAATGCAATATTTATTCTTACATATGAAATATAAAATAATATCCTAGACAAAATAGTCAAATAGTATGTAACCAAATAAAGTAATTATTATACTAGAGTATGGCAATTAATTAATAGTAAGTGAAAAAGACTCCAAATATTTTGTTTTTATATGAAATTTATCTGAATTCTTTGAGAATGACGTGTGTTAGTTTGAATAGGAATGATGTCTTGTCCCCATAGACTCATGTGCTTGAATGTTTGGTTTGTAGGGAGTGTGGCCTTTTTGGAGTAGATGGGGTTTTGTTGGAGGAAGTGCATCTCTAGGGGGCAGGCTTTGAGGTTTCAAAGCCTAGGCTCAGTGGTTCACGTCACTTCCTGCTGCCTGCCAATCCAAATGTAGAGCTCTCAGCTCCTTCTCTATCATCACACCTGATCACACGCCACTATGCTTCCTGCTTTGATGATAATGGACTAAGCCTCTAGTGCTATAAGCCAGCCCCAACTAAATGTTTTCCTTTGTGAGAGTTGCCACGTTCATGGTGTCTCTTCACAGCAGTAGAAACCCTAAACAACATACATTTTGTTTTTAATATATTCATCCCTCCCTCATTCCTCTCAGATAGAACCCCTCTCTCCATATCCTTCCAACTTTGTATGGCCTTTCCCCCCCCCCAATATTCCACCAATTTCAATTTATGCTGCCCATACCACTTGCGTGGGGTTTCATTATGCAACCTTAGTTGCTGTGAGTTCTTGACATCTGCCTCAAAATAATCTTCCTGTTTTCCCATCTGCTACAAAAGGCAGGTGGTGTAAGTACTCCATTTGTGGCAGAACACTCCACTGATATTTACTCTCATAAAGAGTATTTATGAGAAATTTCTCTCTTGAAGTCTCTCTTGAAGTCTCACAGCTGCATTTATCTATAAGTTTAGACATATGAATTTATAAAGTAGTTTGATGCCATGTCCATTTAGCAGAATAACAATAGAGCATCACTACTAAAACCTACGTATGGGATCTTCAGTACCAGACACCCATTTCTCCCTCTGGAATGGGTCTTAAGCCTAATCAGAAAATAATTTATTATCTGTTTAACATCTGTACCACTACTGAACCCAGGGATATATCTTATCACATTAATGGTTATTGTAGTTCATAGGGTTCAATGCTAGGTAAGACTCTTATGACCTGCACCTCCTAGCAGCCTATGTAGCATATCATGAAATCATGTAGCTTTTTAATACACAGGGATATCCCTTGTCAGTACCAATGTGATTTCTTCATGCTCTATGATCAAGTATTTGTTCTCTTCAGAAACATATCTTTCCATCAAAAGTAATGGCACCATATTGCAAAATTTAAAATATGTATTTTATTTTTACTTTCCTTATGAATCGATATTCATTTTCTTGACTCATTTTATATGATTTTGTGAAGGAAGGTCACCACATAGGTAAGTTTTGAGCTCCACAAAATTGTCATCAACATGTCCCCTCCCCTCAGTCTCTCAGACCTGGAGAAGGGACATGAAAATGACCATCAAAAGTCAAAACTAGAGATGGTAGACAATGATCAGCTTCTTTTAAAGTTATACATCTGTACCTTGGCTCACTTCATATCAACTACAAGTCCATTATTATGTGGAGTGCCCAGAAAACTTCATGTTTTAAACTTTAATCACCCATAAGATGTATAAACTTGATGAAAAATCAGCCTATGATTATATATATATATAATCATAAATATAATATATATATATATAATTTAGAAGTGATTAAGATTAGAGTGGACCTGTCATTGCATACTGTTGATGCAGAGGGATTCAAAGGCCAGACCTAACTTCCTCTCTGTGTCTATGAGAGTCCATGCCTTGGAAATGGAAGACAGAGGCTCCTTTGAGTCAAGAGAATGGAAGATATTTTAATATTTAAGTGTGAAGGAAGTGGGTGGAACTGATTCACCAGAGGCTTCCAATTGTTTGTGTGAAGAAGGCAGTACTTTTGAAACTGCCAAGAAAGAGACCTAGAAGAAGAATGAAAACTTAACTGCATGGATAAGAGTGAGATTGCAGAATAGAAGCCCTGCCGTACCAGCATTAGACAGCTAATTATGCAATATGTTCAAGGAAACATTTGTTGTTATGAATAACCCATCCACAGAATAAGTCCGAGGGGTGAAACACGTAAACAATCCTCCTGGGTAGACATGGTCACATTTCACAGGGAATGGTATAATGTATTTCAGTGAGCACATTGCAAGACTGTGTGTAACTGGGAATGCAGCATGTCTCAAGGAAATGCTTGTACAGGCAGAGGAACACAATGTGGCATTCAGACATTGTATTTGTGTGTGTGTGTGTGTGTAAACATAAAGAACCTCACTGAAAATGTTTTCCTCTCAATTACTTGAGCTTCAGTTACTCCCCAGTTCCAAAACAAAAAGAGGCTAAAGGAGAAATCTTCTAATGATGCATAATGCAGCATGAGTCCATTTTACAAATCATAATGCACAATGCTAATCCTCTTCGCTGCCTATACCTACAGGGATGTTAAAAAAAAAAACAGGATCTAATTTTAAGCTACATGATGTTAAAGAGATGTATCAGTTAGAGCAATTGGATTCATGCTGGCCCTGCTGACCCAAGGTAGACGTGCAGCTAGGGTGCAAAGAAGTGATGCTCCTTTCTTATCTCCCTCTGCAGCTTCATGTGCTGCTTAATCTCCAGGGATGGAGAGGAGTGTTGCACTGTTCCAGTGGCTTAAGTGCTCACATCTGGTGGTGCAATGGGATTGCTTACAACCTAGTTCAACAGACTCAGACTCATTTGAGCAGTCGTTCCTACTTCAACATCCTCTGCACAAAGGGACAATTTCATTGTGTCTTTATGGCTCTGTAAGCCAAAATTCAGGTTCCAGGTATGTGGCTTTAAGATATTGCAGCAAACAAATATATATATGTATATATATTTGTGTGTGTATGTATATGTATATATGTGTATGTATATGTATATATATGTATGTATATATATGTATACACACACACATATATATATATGTATATATAAAATATATATACATATATATATATAAAATATATATACATATATATATATATATATATATCCCTTTCTGAAAACATTAGTGGGTAAGCGACTAGGTTTCCTGAATCTTTTTTCTTAGTGACACTCAGATATTTTCACCCAAAGGATATGGTAATTATTTTATAACAACAGAAAACAAAACACCTAAGGAATTATGTGTACTGTCTCTCTGTAGTCTTTGGCCACAGCTGTAAATTCTGATAGTCTTCTCTAGCAAATAGAATGACAGATTCTTTCAACTGATTTGATTTGAATTTTTATCTCTCCCCTTGCTTCTCTGAAGGCATACAGGCAAAGCATGAGAGTGGAGGGCCTAGCATATGATAAGTGCTTATTAAGATGTGTTGGAAAATAGAACAATGTTGGCAACTTAGTACCCAAGGCATTATTGCATCGTTAGAGAAATTCCTCAAGAGGCACCATGAGAACCCCCTCAGCAGTTGGAATACACTGTCACCCCACAGTGACACACTCCTCCCAAATCACCCTGGTTCACACTTTGGGCTAGCACTCTATCTACAGTTCCACGAAGGAATTGTGGAGTAAGCCCACCCATCGGTAGATGGAGACTTAGAAAAGGAAGATGAAGTTGAGATCACGTCATAACTTCATCACAATGCACAATGCCTTCTACCAGTCTCACTAATCCTGTCCATAGACAAGTAAACCAATTCGTAAGTCTTAAAATTCCATTTGCATTAAAAATACAATTCACAGTGTTGTTGATGAATAATCTTGCCATGTAAAAACCCCACCTAGCCGAATCATATGCCCAGACACAAATGCACTTATAAACATTTTTCTCATCTATGACTGAAGGTCAGTCATCAACATGGTCTTAGAGAAAAATGGGCACTTACTCTTAACATGAAACCGTAGTGAGAAATTCCATTTACTCTGAGAGATAAATGAACTGGGGTCAGAAAATAAACCCTTATCAACCCAAATAAATCAGAAATGTTCTTTCAGAAATGCTGGTCTAGAAAATCATACAATGTGTATAAAAATAAAGTAATTAAGTTAAATATGGGAAAGAGATAAATTGAAAGTTACATCAGTTTCACAGTAGAATTACTATAATCAGAAAAAAATGCTCTTTACAAATGAGTATTCTCGTTAAGATAGAGTCACAATGTTGCTGCTAAACACTAAAGAATTTATACAGATGATTAGGTTCCATGGTACAAAAGTGACCGAGCTCATTATTAGTATAATAATCTGTAAAAGCAAGCCATTTTCTAAATGCAGCGTGAAAACATTATCACTAAAACTTCAATCATAATCCTACTTAAGTATAAATTCATCCACTAAATCATCTTTTTATGAGTCTAGATTTCAAACAATGTGACACCATTTGAGAATGATGAAGTTATATATCAATTTCCACAGAGATGAAACATTGCAGCCTGGATCAAAGCTCACAAGACTAGGGAACTAAACAGACTTCACAAGGCTGGCAAAGTAGAAGCTTACAAGAATCCCAAGGTGGGGCCAGAATACAAGACCTGGCCACAAGGCCACAGAAGCAGTAAACAAACTTTGGGGAGGAGGCTCTGACCAGCCGAGCTGCCTGGAGGAAATGGCCTAAATGTA
The DNA here is from genome assembly GCF_011064425.1 of Rattus rattus. Classification (NCBI taxonomy): domain Eukaryota; kingdom Metazoa; phylum Chordata; class Mammalia; order Rodentia; family Muridae; genus Rattus; species Rattus rattus. Next base: position 31,786,836 of record NC_046160.1, on the reverse strand, counting down.
GACATATGCATGAGTAGTGCAAGGAACTCCAGGGATTCACCTTCTGTAAGTCACCTGTGTCAGAATGTGCTTTTTGATGTTGTAGCATCGAATTTTAACCATCCTTGTTCTAATCAGCAACCTCTAACACTATAAGTAGGCCCATTAAAATCACTAGCTCATGACGATGAAGTTCAGTATAATTGTTACTTTGGTTTGTGTTGGGTCCCTTGTCTGGGGGTGGGGGGTAAGTAGACATGTATGTTTTATCTCCCCAGGAAAGGTCTCACAAGACAGATGCTAGCATATACCCTGTCGTGAATACTAGGAATTATTTACAGCAAATAGAATAAAATTACTGCTTGTGATTTGACACTTTCACCTATACTATTGGTAAGAGACTACCCAGAGTTCAAACATCTTGAATCCTCAAAATATTAACTCCCACTTAAATATAAATAAAAATGAATCATATTGGTTTCCCAGCACACTAGCCACTGTAAGGCTCACCTTGTTCCAAATGTTTAGGCAGGTTATCATATATTAAAATATAATCCGGTTTCTACATGAAAGCATAGTCGACCCCACGCCTCCTTTCTTGTTTATCTCACCCACTACATTCCAGTGAAAATATAGTTACATGTGTCTTCTGAACTTGCTTTGTCTCTAAGTTTTGCTTGAGAGTTTCTTATCTTAGATCTGTCCTTCTTTATGTAATTAACCATAGAAATGGTATGCAGTCTATATGGTTCATGTGAGTCCTTCTTTGTGTGCAGTATAGACATTCTGATCTCATGGATGCCACAGTGTATCATATTTCTGTGATTGGCTGATTCTTACTGATTGGCCACCTTTTCGCCCTTAGAGGTTTTGTCTTGTAGGACCAACAACACTGTAGTGAAAACTGGGTTATTTGAGCGCTTTCCTACTTATTCTTCTAAAGACTTTTTGAACCAGGCACCAATTTTCTTCTATTATTTGAGTATTTTCAGTCTAATTTATTTTATACCTGAGACAAGTATTCAGATTAGTGAATTAAAAATCATGCTTGAGGAAATAACCCATGTAGGGATGAATTCAGAGATAATTCTTTAATCTTACCTGAGTTTCTGGGGTATCCCATAATGTCTACACAAGTGTTAATCAGATCTAGCTAGTTTTATAATTCTTATCACATATGAAAGTAACCCTGCTAATCACATGGAAATATTCTTCTGCATGTAGACACGCTGAGTAATGGTACAAACCCTTATTTATCCATTCAAATATTTTATTCAATCACTGGAATGAAACTACTTTCACAACCTGTGGAACTTTAGGATTTTTTTATCCTATTATGAGAAAACTCAATCAAATGAAGTAGGAAATCAAACACAAAAATATGAAATATAATTTTAATACCCTAGACATACAATATTGACCTGAAATGATTTTGAAGGAAGTGGGAACTTCCTTCCTGCACGTTCTAAGCGTTATTGTAAGAGGTAAAAGGGTCAGGTGACATTTATCTGCCATAAGTAATTACAATCTCTCTACATCAGTCGACGTGTAATGAAGCTTGCAGGAAATTCCTTATCCTACGAAAGGATATCACTAATACATTAATGACAGTAAAACCGCGGGCATCTTTTAGAGTGAGGCTGCATTTAGTCACATAGACATGTACTGCATTTCATATCAAACTCTTTACTGCTGGGAGCCTAATAGGCATGCTTAACTTAAAAAGTCAAATACAGAGGCTTGAACAGTTTTGGGGCTCACATAAAACTATCTGTACTCTCCCATGTATGGTTTCTAAAGGCATATTTAATACTCTAAAATTTTAATTCAATTCATAGGTTATGAAGCCCAAACAATCTTGGATTCTGGACATTCTAGAGTGCAAGGTCATCCTCGGGATACCATATGTACACTGGTCATTAAGCTCCGGACTGTGTGACGCTGTGTCACCCTGCACCTCTGGCAGGTCTTGAGTCTCATTCTTCTTCCTTGGCTATAATCTGAATGTTTTGGTTCTGGTGAGGAAAACAACTTTAATTTCCTTCTGGTTAAGAAAAATGACCTCTGTCATGATTCAGAATAAAGAAAGTCTGTCTTTATTTTGACAGCAACTTGACAAATACTGAGGACACTACTGCCCAGAGGCTTTCGGGACGCATCCTAATGTCACGTGATCTACATAGCTGTACCTAGACAGGTTGTTGACAAATGAACTTAGAGGTCAGTGTTCTCCAACTCCTTCCTGATCACCTGGTTTGGATAAATAAACATAATTTATGAGGGGAACAAACTACACATAAATAGAAATATGTTTATTCAAGAGCATCCAGAGACTCTTTGAGGAAGGATTATATTGATGAAGAAATGAATTGATATAATGTCCATGCCTCTTGGACCTTTTGGTTGGGTTTTCCAGCTGGAGATATGGTTATGAGCATCTGAATTTGCCTTTATGTATCTAGTTTTTAATTAACAGCTCCTTAAAGTTAGAAATACTTTCTTTATACAGCACTGCAGATTAAAAGTGATTGCTATCAGCTACCTACTACAGAAAGCATTGATGGCCAAAACTCTGAGATCAAAACTTGTCTAACCTATTTATTCAGTTATGGTTGTGAATTCACACTTCCTGTCTGGTTGTTAAATGATAGGAAGTGCAGAATATGAGTATTTGTTACTTCTACACATTGCTGGGGAAAAATATCTGACAAAGGCAACTTAATGAGGAGTTTGATTTGGCTTCTGAATCAAAGGTAAAGTTCATTGTGCTGATAAAAGTGCTGTGACAGGAGAATGAGGCAGCTACTAATGAGGTCTGTAGTAAGAAAGTCAGGATGAACAGAGAGAGAGAGAGAGAGAGAGAGAGAGAGAGAGAGAGAGAGAGAGAGAGAGAGAGATGCTCTTGTACAGTTTCCCTTCTTCTTTCTCCTTTTTATCCTGTCTTTGACACTATCCATGGAATAGTGCCATTCACATTTAGGGTGGATCAGTGGATCGTCCCATCTTAATTAACCTAATCTAGACACTCCCTCAGAGATATGACCAGAGGTTTGTTTCCATGGTAATTCCCATTGAGATGACAAGAACAGTCATTAACCTGTTACCTTATTAAGTCACTATAAAAAGTTTAGTGTTCAAAAATCTTTTATGTAAAAGGAAGATAAAATTTTCAAATACATGCAACCCTACTGAGTATGCTGTATGTATTTCTCATCACTGGTGCTTTGTATTTACTTAGTCTTCTGAAGCAGAAATTTCTGTGTTTTTTTGGAGACAGTTTCATGTGATGTTTCTAGAAGCTCTCTGATGTTTTGCAGACATGTTGTATTTTTCTAGAAGGTATCTTGTGAAAGGGCGTGTGATATCTTGCTGGAGTGGATTCTTGAGAGAGTGAGTGATATTTAGAAAGAATGTAAATACAGCCCACGGACAGTGAGAGGACTCACTTGCATTGGTTTGTCTTGCAACGCATTGCTAGTCTTCGCTGAAAAGGCTCTTGCATTGATATGCTTTGCGATGCTTTGCTGGTCTTCATTGACCTTTGCCTGTCTTGACTTCATAGAGACAAATGTGTCAAGGAACTTCTCGTGGTCTTCTGGCTGCTTTTTGCCACTTGTACAGACTTTCATGCCAATTCTTTGGAGCCTCATGGTTTCTTCTGGATGAAGCCACTGCTAGTGATGTATGTTTAATGCTTCAGACTGGACTGCTGATAGCCTAAAACACAGGTTGGACTGGTCCCCCCAAACTACTTCTGAACATCCTATTAACCATCTTCCTCCCCTATCTTTGGTGGGTGGACTATCAGGGAGGTTGAAGCATGTGAGAACCCTTTTTAAATTAGGTGTTTAAAAATCTAAACCTCCCCCGTGATGATGGATTAGCTAAATAAAATAATGGCTTGCAATGATGTCAGGACATGTTTGAAATGTTCAAAACTGGATGAGAACTGAAAAAAGACCCAGAAGTGATTGTTTTACAAAGCTGAATCAATAAACAGTTTTCTCTTTTTTTAAAAAAATTGTGTATTACAGCAATCATACTTAATGAATAGAAGTTATGCTAGCGTCAGGGATTGCTCCCACAGACTGTGTCTGGCCCTCTGGGATAAGCACGATCATCTAAATATAACCAATGTTCTTGAAATCAACTTTTGTGTTCTAGAAAACATATACCACATCAGATGGAGAAGCGTCAAACAAGTCTTGACTTAATGCAATTCTTAAAGGAACAAGATAGAAATGTGAATTTTCCTTTAAGTTACACCATGAAATGTCTGCTTCCTGCACCATTTATAGGTCTATGCTTCCTGCTCTTTCTTCTCTCCTGGGCAACCATTTCTTAAGTCCTGCTTGCTATTTGACCTGTGTGATTTCCCTCACATGTCTTTCACATGTCCCCTGAAAGTTCTCAGCTCTCACTCCAGGAAAATCTATGGTGCCTTAAACACTCAAAAATGTGGCATTTGCTTTGCCTGCTGCAGCAATTAGAAGCTGAAGTTAAAATCGATAAAGCAGCCACTGGAGCAATCTGCAGCCATGGGGCTGCAGTTGCTTACAGTCATTGATTTTCCTTGGCTTTGATTTTGGGTTCACCTCCCTCCTACCACCACAGTCCCACTGTGCCTCTAAGGTATCATCTCAGGATCATTGCTGCCTTGACGATTACTCCAGGGTCATCTTTGGGCTTTGAATCTGCAAAGGCGTGAGAGGCAGAAAGTTACAGAAAGACTTCCCAGCAACTATTAACTATTGCTTGATTGTTGCTGGGACAGAATTCACTTTTTCTAGAGCTATCAACATGGCTCTTGATTTCGGAACCCAACCCTCCACATCGAGGATAACCCTGATCATTGTCTCTTACTACTTTATCTTATTCCTCATACTTCTTCCCACCAATTTCCATAGAAGTTTAGTTTACTAAATATTCTCCAAAGTCAGTAGACTATGCAATTCCACTTATTTTTCTCTCTGTATATATAGGTTAGGTTAGGGTGTGTGTGTGTGTGTGTGTGTGTGTGTACATCTTCATCATGGAATAGGAGGTATTTTCCTAGGTCTGTCTGTAGGAGTACTTTTAAGTTTCAAAAAAAATCATTCACATTTTACCCAGTATCATGCCTTGTGTGATGGACTGTGTAATTAGCTGAAAATAAGTTGATTGGAAATAGCAATGTAAAGAAAGAAGTTGACTATATGAACTGTAGAGTTACAGCTCTAGTAGTAAGGTCAGCTTAGTTATTTCTAATTATATATAGAAGGAAGTCCTTAGGTTGGGTTTAATATTATGAAAGGATTGATTGAGGAAACGACAAGTTGTCTAGAATCACACTGTGCAGAACATATTACATGCTTCCTGACAGTAGGCAGCAGTGGTGCTGATGTTAGTCTCTGATGCTTTGCCAAGAGGAAAGTTGATCCGGACTGGAATACCTATTCTTCTACATCACCACGTATCTATTCCTGAGCACCCCAGTAATCTCAGCTCAGTTGATCTGATACAGGGCTGTAAACAGGTCTCCAGATTGTGTTTTCAGGTGCAACCTACAGTAGTTTAATAAAATCTCACTGAAGAGGCTGACTTGCCTCTGCAAACTAATGGAGAATTAACAGATGAAGTGGAGCGCTGGCCCATGGCTTACTCCCTCAGAGCTGAGATACAGCAGCCATCTGCAAAGACAGAGCGCTTAAGCTTCTGCAAAGGCAAAAGCAAACAGCTCTTGCAAATGTGGCAGGCACCATGCAGAACTGTAAAAGCCCCCTACGAAACTTTGTAAAGGGTTTGGAAGCAGAATGATTCTACTTTGGCCTTGTGGTATCATTTGGTTTATACAAAACAACACAAATGAAAGCTCAGAGTGGCTAAACAACTTGCCAAATAGGATATAAGATCTAATTCCCTCACTTGAGCAGGATATATATTTTAAAAATTTATTCTGCCCCAACATTGTGCTTAACAAATACTGATGATTTTAGATCTTAAGTCTAGTAACTCCTTGCAAATCAAGGAGCCTCTAGACTGTGTCGAGATGGCTTTAAATCTAAATAATGAAAAGCATTAAATTTGATCTCCGAGGCCCCTTTCCACTCTTTGTTCTTAGGGTGTGATGCAATTTTCCCCGGACAAGGCTGAGCTGATGCAAGGAAGGAGGATAGTGAAGTCTAAGCAGATCTAGTTAATTGGAAAAAAATGAGGATTACAGAGAGACGTTTTTGGTTTGAACAGGGAAGGAAGTTGCCTGTGAACACTTTAGTTCTGATCAAAATGAATTACTTTCTATTCTGCTTCAACATTTTCTTAGGAATTCTAGATTTAACATGGGTTTAATAAAGATGCCCTTTATATCCAAGGGCATCTACCTGTCATTCAAATGGACAATAAACAAGGAGTTCTATGGAAGATAAAACAATGAGACCTGAGTCAGAGAGACTGCTCACTAGGAAAAATCACTTGTCACCAAGGCAGAAGACTCCAGTTCGATCACTACAGCCTGCATAATGAACTGTCTTCGGAAAGTTGTTGTCTGGTATCACCACTCATGTTGTGACATGCTCATGTGTGCATACACATAATCACACACACGTGCAAATAAATGAAATAATATTTTAAAATATTATAGTAATGTAAGTACATAAAATGGCTAAGTCTGAGAAAAGCACACTTACTACCATGTCTGTGATTAGCCCATTTGCTGGTGGAGGGAGACTAGATTTTATTTTACACTGATCTTAACATATCGTAGCAAAAAATGACGACATAATATGTCTATACAGATGCACACGATTCTCTAGTTCTGCCAAGTGTACTGTCAATAAAGCTGGAGAGGCAGATCCTACTTTCCTCCTGGTACTGGGATGAAGAGAATCACTGGGGGAAAAGTACAGTAGATAGATTACATGGGGGCCTCTAACTCAGAATTTAGTCATAAGAAAACATCTGGGCTCACCAAAGGACTTATCACCCATAGACACTCATAGATGTCTGTACAAATACATGAGTAAACATGATAAAATGACTACGTTTCCAAAATGACCTCATTTTTCCTAAGTAGATGCTATAGTTACACAATTTTACACTTCTGTTAGTAACATCTGAAGAAGATGTATGGTACTATCTTGGATTTTTGCTAAAACTCAATTCCTAGATTTCCATTCCTAGTCAACTTGTCTAAAACTGTGATGATCTTGTCTAGCCAGTCTAATGGATCAAAAAATCTGTAGAGCAACCAGCAGTTTTTGCAAACCATACATTCCTTCCTCCCTACCAACAAGAACTCAAAGTTCTAATGTCATTGCTAAGCTGCTAGCAACTAATCATTTAGTTAATCAGTTAAAGGTGATATTATTTGAATATTAATCATTCTTTTTTATAAAAATAAAAATCTATATGGAAGCAAAACAGATGACATTGAGCATTATCACGAGCATGTATCCAATTGTTTGATAACATATATCAAAAACTTGTCTCCAAAACGTCTGGAGAAATCCAAGTCTTGGACCAGAATAAGCAAGATGAGTCTCCCATGGCTTAGCCATTTGGTTCTGTGACACTAATATATGCCAATACACTGAGTTCTCTATTTCCCAACGATTTATAAAATGTCCTTCTTCTATTAGATAATAAGGCAATAGAAATTCAGGAACACTTTTTTAAATAAATTTATGCCCTTTTAATTTATACAAGTAAACTGGATATAAAATGGGGGGTGGGATTGGCAAATATTGTGACCACTGGCATTTTGGATTAGAGATGTTCTCATCACTTTAACCAGTAATTCTGTTCTTCATGGATTCAGAAACTCTAAGAGAAATTAATGTCCCTATACTTGTGCAAGCTTTGTAGAATTCTCCCAGATGCCAAGAACCCCAAAAGTGCATAGTTTCATCAGAGAGGCATATGCACAGATGGGAGTCTGGCTGCCATGTGTTGTTTTGAACAAGAAAGAAGATAATGGGAAATGAGGTTCAAAAATGGGGAAGATTGAGTCAAAGAGGAAAATAAATGGCAAACCAAAGCATTTGGGTGTTTGAAGGAGGTTCATAAGATAACCATTGCATCATCATAAATTTGTGGCTGTTTTTATAAACTCATCTTACTGTAGATTTATATAATGTTCTTCTATTAGATAATAAGGCAATAGAAATTCAGGAACACTTTTTTAAATAAATTTATGCCCTTTCAATTTATAAAAGTAAACTGGATATAAAATGGGGGAGGGATTGGCAAATATTAGTATTTTTTCCTGAGCTACAACCATATATGGAGCATACACACGCACACACAATATGTATATATGTATATATGTATATATGTATATATGTATATATGTATATATGTATATATGTATATATGTATATATGTATATATGTATATATGTATATATGTATATATGTATATATGTATATATGTATATATGTATATATGTATATATGTATATATGTATATATGTATATATGTATATATGTATATATGTATATATGTATATATGTGTATATGTATATGTATATGTATATGTATATAAAAGTTTCAATTCTAATAACACCACCGCTGTGCTTCTGAGGCAAACAAACATTCAGAGGAATTACACTGATGGTGATGATGGCCTAGTGATGATGACTGTGTGTAAGAAATTGAGAGTCTATTATCATTCAGGGTATAGCAGGCGTTGGCAAATGTGATTAAATAATCAAGTACATTTGAGCTGGAGAACTGACCCCAGGAAGGTGTCACAGCTCTCTGAAATTTTTCTCCACACAATTCTATATTTTCCACATTAAGCCCCATAAAACTCATCTAAATTCTAGCTCTTATTTCAAAGAGTCTGGTGTTTGTGCTCTATGTTACACCCACTTTTGCACATTTAAAGTCCAGCAGAAGGGGGTCTTACTAAATTTGTCATACAACACTTTAATTGGACATCTTACTTTGGAACTCAAAATTCAATTCAATTTAATTATGTGCTTGTCATTTGTAAGCCTGGCAATTTCTGAAAATTGTTGAAATTAACTGGGATTAAAATCCCATGTATTATTCTTCCAGTTCTGTTAGGATGCCCTATCATATTCCTTATGAAGTAACTGTTGATTTGCAAATCTGTCTTTTAAATATTTATTCATGATGTCTGTGACTGATACACCCCATTTCCCCAAAGAAAGCTTGATGTCATTTTCCAATGATCATGATACATATAGCATCAATGTGAGTTTGCTGACTCATTGTTGACTTCCGACTCTCTCCCTCTTCTATGGAGTCAAGCCCGTTTGCTCTCTGCCCGCTAATTTATTGCATACAATCCAGAACATCCTACTTATTTTTGAAGTACCATTTTTGATTCACTTATAAGATATCACATATTAAATTTATAAAGATTAGAATATCACTATTTAAAGCTATAGAATGCATGTGTGATGAGTATCAGTATACTAGGCTCTCAAGAAAAATGCCATATTCCAAACACCAGGAAATTCAAAGCTAGTAAGAAGAGCAGAGTCCCATCACTTATGTGCATGGCCATTGACTACATATTTAATCTTCCCATGCCTTGGAATTCTAACCACAAAATATTTAAAAAGAGGCCAGATACATTTTTGAGAGACACTTGTTGTGGATTAGCGGAAAGAAGGAGAATGCATAAACTGATATATTTACATTTTAATTTCAACAAATAAAAAAAATCATACTATATAAATTCCCAGCCCACATCAGCTTTGAGTTCTACCTTCATTTTACTTCCATGATTATGGACATTAACAAGAGAGGGGATCTGCAGAGGTAACTAATGTTCCTAATTAGTTGGCCTTAAAATAACAGCACTACCTATATCAATCAATTGAGCTCACAGTAACAACAAGAAGAAATCAGACATAGAATGTGTAGGAAGGACTAGATCTGCCATCCATGGCTCAGGGTTAAAAGGAGAGACAAAGTAATGAATTCCTTCAGTGAACAGTGTAGAAGGGACCATATGTTCCAATGAAAATTGCACCAGGAGAGTCCTGTCACAGCAAAACCTGCTCAGAGAATCCACCACATCGGTTACTCTTGTGACCTACAGAATCACCAGATAAATAAACTCTTTTTGATTTGTCTGGCTAGGTGTTCATCTATCTTGTTGATTTTCTCAAAGAACCAGCTCCTGGTATTGTTCATTCTTTGTATAGCTCTTTTTGATTTCTACTTGGTTGATTTCAGCTCTGAGTTTGCTTATTTCCTGCCATCTACTCCTCTCGGGTGTATTTTCTTCTTTTTGTACTAGAGCTTTTAGGTGCAAGTGGATCAAAGACCTCCACCTCAAACCAGATACACTCAAATAGGAGACAAAGTGAGGAAGAGCCTCGAACACATGGGCATTGGAGAAAATTTTCTGAACACAACACCAATGGCTTATGCTCTAAGATCAAAAGTCGACAAATAGGACCTCATAAAACTGCAAAGTTTCTGTAAGGCCAAGGACACTGTCATTAGGACAAAATGGCAATCAATAGAGTGGGAAAAGATCTTTAACAATCCTACATCCAATAGAGGGCTAATATCCAATATATAATAAGAACTCAAGAAGTTAGACTTCAGAGAATCAAATAACCCTATTAAAAATGGGGTACAGAGCTAAACAAAGAATTCTCAGCTGAGGAATATCGAATGGCTGAGAAGTACCTAAAGACATGTCCAACATACTTAGTCTTCAGGAAAATGCAAATCAAAACAACCCTGAGATTCCACCTCACATCAATCAGAATGGCTAAGATCAAAAACTCAGGTGACAACAGATGCTGGTGAGGATGTAAAGAAAGAGAAACACTCCTCCGTTATTGGTGGGATTGCAAAGTGGTACAACTATTCTTAAAATTGGTATGGAGGTTCTTTAGAAAATTGGACATAGTACTACCTGAGGACCCAGCTATATCACTCCTGGGCTTATACCCAAAAGATGCTCCAACGTATAATAAGGACACATGCTTCACTATGTTCATAGCAACTTTACTTATAATATCCAGAAGTTGGAAAGAATCCAGATGCCCTTCAATAGAGAAATGGATACAAAAAATGTGATAAATCTCCACAATGGAGTCCTACTCAGCTACTAAAAACAATGACTTCATGAAATTCATAGGCAAATGGATGGAACTAGAAAACATCATCCTGAGTGAGGTAACCCAATCACCAAAAAACGCAAATAGTATGTACTCACTGATAAGTGGATATTAGCCCAAAAGCTCGGATTACCCAAGATACAATCCACAGACCACATGAAGCTCAAGAAGAAGGATGACCAAAGTGTGAATGCTTCAGTCCTTCTGAGAAGGGTGAACAAAAGTATTCATAGGAGGAGATATGGAAAAAAAGTTTGGGACAGAGACTAAAGGAATGGCCATTCAGAGACTGTCCCACCTGGGGATCCAGTTCACATCAGACAGCCACCAAACCCAGACAATATTGCTGATGTCAAGAAATACATGCTGACAGGAGCCTGATATAGTTCCTGAGAGGCTCTGCCAGAGCATGACAAATACAGAGGCGAATGCTCACAGTTAACCATTGAACTGACAATGGGATCCCCATTGGAGCAGTTAGAGAAAACATTGAAGGAGCTGAAGGGGTTTGCAACCCCATAAGAATAACAATAATGATGAACCAGAGCTCCCAGGGACTAAACCACCATCCAAAGAGTAGACATAGACAGACCCATGGCTCCAACTGCATATGTAGTAGAGGATGACCTTGTTGGGCACCAATGGGAGGAGAAGCTCTTGGTCTTGCAAAAGCTCAAACGGCAGTGTAAGAGAATGTCAGGGCATGGAGGCAAGAAGCAGTGGGTATATGGGTGGGGGAACACCCTCGTAGAAGAAGGAGGAGAGGTATGGGATGGGGGGTTATGGACAGGAAACCGGGAAAGGGGATAACATTTGAAATGTAAATAAAAAATATTCAAAAAATTAAAAAAAAGAAAAAGAAAAAATACTTTTTGAGCTGCTAAGTTTCTGAAATTTTCTTTAGTTTGTTGCAGGACATGACATAATGAAAACTATATACTATGATATGTAGTTCTCGTACCATCATCCTGAACAAGAAAGAGTTAGGCAAATACCCTGTTTGTACCTATCTCAGTTTCCTTCAACACTAAACTTCCTGTGTGCTCCTGCTTTCTAGTCTTTGTTTTTATTGTATTTTTAACCACAAACTAACCTTTAAGAAAGTGATCTTTTTAGATAGCCTCTCTATCTGATAAACGTCTATTAAGTATCCTCTTAGAGAAGGCTAGCAGTAGATGCTCAGACCTCATGGTCCCATTCTTCCTAAGTCCATATCCTACATTCAGGCATTTGAGAGACTCTTCTGCAGGTCCCTTCCAGACAGGATTCCCTTTAGGATTCTGTATCCTACTATCTGTAATTACTCAGCAGATGAGATACATTTACTGGACTATAACACCAGCTTGCAGTTCTGGGTCTGTCTAAGCCCCAGTGCCTCATTTCCAGCCCAGCAGGGTAGTAACACCAGGTCACTCCATTATCCTTCCTCTCTGAGGGCTCCCAAGGGCTTCTTATTGTCTGTGGCTATATTAGTCAGTAGGTCCCATTGCAAACACTCATTCAGCCAACTGAAACAGAAATTAAATTCCTTAGTCTAATTCTGAGCTATAAAATCCAGAGATCTGCTTCTCCATCTTGTGTCATTTCAAGCACACTTCTATCCTTAGGAGAGTATATGCCATTTCAAAAGCATGCTGCTTTCTGAAGTGGGGCAGAGAGGTATCTGTTTCTCCTCATCAACGTCCATACTTGCATCTTTTAGAAAACTAAGTCCTATTGCTATATCATTTACACCTCAAGCTTCATTCAAAAATAAACAGGCTGTCCCATTTAGGGCCAAGCTCTTCACCATCACCTACTGGCAGCCTTTTGGTCAGTTATGTGTTTCTGCATAAATCGCTGTCCACTGCAGTAAGGAACTCCTGTGATGTGGGCTGGCATAGCACTAATCTACAGGAATAAACACGAGCCTTTAGAAAGTAGTTTGAGAACATGTCCATTTAGCAAAACAATACCAATAGCTTCCCCATAGTGTCTTTGACCTGCCCAGCCATGGGCTCTTGACCAGGTTTATATAACCAGTTCCTTCCTGGGGATAAGCTGTCTTTATTCCAGTGAATTACCTACCAGCCATTCTAAGACGAGAAACTCTAATTAAACCTAGTGACTCATACCCAACAGAAGACATGAAGGCACAGAATTTGGGGCTCCTTGAGTAAAAGGAATCCAGCAAGAGAGGGAGCAATTAAAATTCATTCTGTAATGTATAAAACTGTCAAACAACAAAAGCTTTAAATTTTAAAATTAAGAAGTAAAAAGAAAAACTAAAAACGGCTTCTTCATTACTCTGACTTTTAAGTGCTTAAACATGACAATTCTTGCTTAGGGAAATGTGACATAAATACTAATTTAAAACTAGAAGTTTCCAAACTATCATCAGGAGGATTCTTGGCGTACAAAGCAGATTTGGGTTGTGAACACCACCAGAGTAATCTTGAATATCATCTTTATAACAAAAGAATATAGAACATATAGGGGTTGGGAGCAATACGCTTAAAAGGTAATCAATTTGGGTCTTAACTATGATTTTACTACAGATGATTCTTTGCCAGTTGGTTTCCATCAATAAAACTGATTATTATCTTACACATAGTTATTTAGCACCCATTGTCCCTAATCAGGACTAAAGAAAGAGTATATTTTTGCCATATCTAAGTTATACCAGAGGTCTGTGTAAGTTCATTTAGACAAGAGAGAGAAGTAAAAGAAAAAAAAACAAAACAAAAATCAAATTAACTCACATTAGAAAAAAGAAATGAAACCATCCATATGTTAAGATGATATTATCTCACAGAAAATCCTAAGGAACCATGTTAGTCCTACTATAACATATAAAACTCGCTTCATTTCTATATATTTGAAATGATGGAGCCAAAATATAATGAAGAAAACAATTTCACTTACAATAACATCAAAAAGAATACAGTATTAGGAAGAATTCTGATAAGTCCAGTGTTAATCCTTGGTGATGAAAATGGGTATACACTGGGAAGACATAAAGAACAAATCATTAAATAATAACATGTAAATAGCTGATATTTTGGGAGACAAGATTATTAAGCTGGTACAATACAATATTCAATATGTAAAGGTGTATCTACCGATGCTTTATCATATCTGTTATATACATATAAGTAATATTTTACTGAGTGAACAGGTTGTATTTATATATTTAAAAGGAGAGAGAGAGAGGGGGGGAGAGAATCATAATTAAAGAAAGAAGAGACCAAGACCTTAAATTTGAAAGAGAACAGTGAGGATAAGAGGAGGCATAAATTGTTTTGGAGGAAGGAAAGATAGAGATAATAGAATTGTATGATGAATCATATGATGATCGCCAAAAGATGAAAATGTACTATATTTGAAGAGAAAGAAAAAGGACCAGCATTACTAATTAACAGAGAAACCGCACTCAGAACGAAGAGATATCATCTCACATCTGTTGGAAAGGTTACTATGAAATAAACAAATAGAAGATTAAAAAATATCAGCTGGCTTTTTGAGAAATCGATAAATGATGTGGAGTGCAGAAGACCAGAAATAAGATCCCTGAAATTTTGAAAAAGAATAATAGTACAAATCACCTCAAAAGTGCAAATGTACCACAAAACTATGAGTAATCAAGGCAGCTTGTCAGCTGCCTCCTGATAGACAAACAGATCAGCGAATACTACTTAAAGCCTAGAACTAAGGTTTATTGAGGTATGAATTGAAAATAAAAAAAAGAATATATATTCAAAGTGTATGACACGATGACTTACTATGTCTGCATTGTGAGATGATTACTGTAATCAAAATAATTAGCATTTCTATCCTCTGACAGTATTTTAAGTGTGCCTGTGACAAGAATATTCAAGATAATTTCTCTTAGAGAATATCAAGCACAGAGATTTTGGTTGTACTTTGGTCAAGCAGGACTCACTCATCTTCTAAATACATATTTATTGACTGTGACCAGTATCTAAATATTTACAACACCCCTATACCTAATCACCACCCAGCCTCTTTCTAATTCTCTAATTTTAACTTTCATTGATTCCACACATGAAACCATGTGGCATTACCTGTTCCTGGCTTATTTTACTCAGCATCGTGTACTCCACTCTTATTTATGTTGATAGAAATTATGGGTTTTCTTTGATTTTTCAGGCTGCATTGTATTTGTGTGTGCATTCATACGTCCTATTTCATAATACATTCAGCCATCAAGATGGTTAAATATATTTGCATAGCTCAGTAAGTTTAAGTCAACTGCAATGGATGTGGAGTTCATAAATTCCTCAGAGGTGTATGGCTCATCTTCCCTCACTATGTGCCTTTATAGATTGGACATGATTTGGTTATATTCCTCCAGGGTTCAAACACTGAGCTTTGTCTCCTGTGTGGGATTGCTGAGCTATTGGGGACTCATAAAGAGAGATCTAATGAAGGATCCTTGCATTATTAGTGGTTCTGATCTCAGATGGTGGCTAAGGACATTTTCATGGCATCCACACTGAGCTCCAGAGCATGGGTCCCTGTGAAAGGCTGAGCATGACCTCCGAGTCACACTGTGGCTATGTGTCTTGCTATATGACTCCTTTCTCTCACACAGGAATCCACTACTCTGACACCATCATAGGATGCTCATCAGGACCAAGTTGATGCTGATGCCAAACACATGAACTTTCAGAACTTTGAGTCAAGCAAGTATTTTTCTTTATAAAGTTACTTAGTTTTAGATATTTTATAGTAAAAAGAAATTGACTAAATATGTACATTCAAAGGAGAGATTTCTGTATTATAAAGTAGTTCTATTTGTTTTCTTTTTTAAACTATATTTTTTCTATAAGGTCTATACCTATTTGCATTTTTCCAATAATATTTGTGTCTTGCTTTCTCTCAATCATTGAATGGTACTTGGACCTTCTTTGTGCTTTTATAATTCTTACTTTTATAGCTATACAGTGATATCTGATGTGATTATGATTTGCATTTCCTTAAAGAATGATAATATTGAGTACTCCTTCATATACATGTTGGCTAGTCTTGTCTTACTAGGAAAATATTTATTCAGGTCCTTGAGCCTCCACCTTTTATGATATACTGTGATGTATTCTCCAGGTCTATATTTTTATTATATGCATTGGCCCACATGTTGTGAAGAATTTCTTCGTTTAGTTTGATACCGATCCATTTATTTTCCCTTTTGTTACAGTTTTGTTAATGTCATATAGAAAAAAATCTTTGTACTTTATTGCGACCAAGGTATTGAAATTTTCTACTTTTTTTAGGGGCTTTACATTTTGGGTGTATTAGATTTGGTATTTAATGCATTTTTAGCTAAACTTTGTGTGTATGTGTGAGCTAAATACTCAGTATCAAATGTATTGGAATACATGTTGACCCAACACCATTTGCTCCAAGATTACTCTTTGCTCAGTGTATGTTCTTTGAATTTTGGTCAGATTAGTTTACCACATCTGCACATCACCTGTTTCTTCTGCCACACAGTTTTGGTAACTATAAGTTATTAATGTAGTTTGGAATCTAAACACGTAAAACCTTCATCTTTTGCTTGCACAAGATTGTTCTAACCATTACTTAGGATTTTTGTTCCTTCACAGGACATTTTAATATATTTTCTTATTTCTTGGAAAAATGCCACTGGAACTTTGATAAGGAAAGTAGTGTGTCTATACACTGTGGTAGGTACTGTGGGCATTTTGTTAGCTATCACATCCTTTGTGTAATACAGAATAATACCATGACCAGATTTATATATGCTAATACTGCTTTGTTCTGTTACCATTTTCTACACTTGAGTGTTTTAGTTGTACTAGAATTTTATTTTTGGAAAATGACAGTTCTTTCATGGTAATCACATACCTTTAGAAGAACTTGATCCACAAGGATTCTCCGAGTCTGCTCCAGAACATGCAGAAATACCACAATGTAGGCTGTCTGGACCAACAGATTTATCTAACTTTATTGAGATACCATGTATTAGCCAGTGAGTCTTTGCATGTGAAGGATATTCACACTCTTCATGAAGAGAAGCAATTTGCAGTGAAATGACGCTTGATGTGGATGCCTTGTGGGCTTTACTGCAAGAATATAATAGCTCAGCCATGGTCCTTTTCTGGCATTCTCCAATCCCCATTCTTCTGTGCCTGATTTAAGGGTATGAAATACAGTCATCCATGCATCATTATCTAATGTTGGCTCATCCCATGGGGATACCTGTTGCAGAGAAGTAACCTATAGCAGACATCATTTTTCTTAAAACCAAGCAAAACCAACGAACTATAAATCTTAGCCTATTGGTTGTTCAGGAATGTGAGATTTAATGAGAATTTTAGAAATCTTTTTTATTGACTTTTAGTTTGATAATAATTTGTACTAAAAATATAGTTATTGCACTCTAAATCTTCCCAGGTCTGTTTTTCCTTGTCTTGTGGTGTTTATAAGGTCCTTTGAGAAGAACATTCTAAGAGTGCTTAAGAATGTGGGCTCTGCAAACCACCAAACTGAGAACAGGACCCCCTTGGGGAAAATTAGAGGAAGTATTGAAAGAGTTGAAGGAGCTTGCAACCCCATAAAAACAACAATGCCAACCAACCAGAGCTTCCAGGGACAAACCACTACCGAAAGACTATACATGGACTTACCCAGGGCTCCAACTGCATATGTAGCAGTGAATAGCCTTGTTGGGGCACCAGGGGAAGGGGAAGCCATTGATCCTGACAAGATTGGAACCCCAGTGTGGGGAAATATGGGAGGACAATAAGGGGGACGTATAGGGGGAATACCGATATGGGGGAGGAGGAGGCTTATGGGCAGGAAACAGGGAAGGGGAATAATGTTTGAAATGTAAGTAAAGAAATATATCTAATAATTTTTTTTTTATAAAAAGAATGTGGGGTCTGCCACTGTGTGACAAAACTTTCTGTTTATGTGCCTTTGGTCCATTTGGTCTAGAGTAGAGTTCAAGTCCAATGTTCCCTAAGGATTTTCAGTATGGATGACTTGTCCAGTGCTGGAAGTGCAAGGTGAACATTACCTAGCATTTTTGTTGTCTGCCCCTTTAGAATGTCCATGTTAGCTTTATATATTTGGGTGATCTAATATTGAATACAAATGCAATTATAATATTTATCTACTTGATGAATTTATTTCTTAGTTGTTGCATAATAGCTTTGTCTCTAGTGATAGATTCATACTTAGAGTTTATTCTCTCCAGCAAAAATGCATCTAGCAATAGCTCTTAACACATCTTTATATTTAAAACCAAAGTGAGTCTTCTGCAGTCAACACAAGAACATATGTTTTCTTTTAAATCTATGTATCTATTCTATTACAGTAATTGTGTGGACAGGTCAATCACCTGGCATTTAAAATGATGGCTAGTAAATGAGGAGGAGTCACTTTTACCACATCGTTCACTCTTTGGTCCCCCTCTATTCCTCTCATGCTGTATTTCCTAGCACAGATGATCATCCACAGTGCCATGCTTTGGTCCTTATTATTTCTGGATATACATAGCATTGTATTTTGAGGGTTACTAAGATGTTGAGCTGAAAGGCCTATCCTAATCTAAGACCTTCACCTTCATCCTCTTCAAAAACTACTCACTTTTACCCTCCATGCCCCATAATTCATTTTGATATGATACTTTATATATTTTAGGTCATATGTTCATTAGTAAATTGTGTGTGTATTTGAGTGTATATGTTCATGTGCCCAAGTGGGCACACACATATATGAGTATGCCTGTGGAGGCCAGAGTTGATCATAAGCAGTTTTCCTCAAAGGCTCTCAACTTTATTTGTTTATGTATTCATTCATTCAGCCATTCATTTGTTTTTGGAACAGAGCCCATGAGTGAAATTCATTGGTCAGCCAGGGATACTCTTTCTTCCCCCAGTACTGGGATTATAAGCATTAAACAGCGTCCAGCCTTCATAGTTACTGGGGATATGAACTCAAGGATTCATGCTTGCATGACTCACCATTTCTCCAGACCTTTAAATAATTGTAATAGCAGTTTTAATAGCTTTTTAAAACTTTTACACTAGAGATATATATGACTTAAATAATCTGCACTCTAAATTTGAGTATATCCTGAGTTTTGAACAGTGAGTTTTGTCCTTTTTTTTAAACATATGAATTAGTGTCCTTTCACTTCAAGAAGAAGAATTCTACTTAGTATTTTCTTACAAGACTGATGGGGTTGTAGCTTCTGTTTGTCTGAGAAAGCTTCTATCTCTTCTTTGTTTTTAAGTAATGTTTTGCTGGGTACCATATTCTTGGCTAGAACTTAAAAACAAAAGTTCACCCAGCTATCACCAACACTACAAATTCTGTGCTGAGAAAGCTACTTAGAGTCCACGTAAAATGAACATCTTTTCGATTCCACCATTCAGTATCTTTGCCTTTAATTTTTAAAATTCTTTTTACAATGAGACAAGGTATTCAAAAATTGAACTTTGTTAGAAAGTTTTGAGAATCATATGTAGCTGATTCTTCAACTTACTCGTGGGTTGCATCCCAACCAACTGTAGAGTGAGATTGCAGGAAGTGAAAATACATGCAAGGAACCCTAATACCCTAATGGACACTCTAGTTTACCAACATAAGGCACTGTAGAGTGCCAATATCGTACTATTAGTGCTGCATGTCTAATTAGGATGTACAAATCAGTGTTGCTGCCTACCACAAGACACTGTTGCCCTAGGAAAATATCAAAACTCAAAGCTTGATTTCCCCTAAATGTCTATCACATTGCCACCATCAGAAGATCTAAAACTCTAAGTTGATCCACAATAAGTCCATGACTTCCTGTTCCTTAAAATTAATGCTTGTTTAAGTATGGGGAACTTTCACTCATGGTTATTTAAGTAAACTTCATTTCTTTTCACCAGTCTTCTATTAAAAATGCTAAAATACAAATGTTATCTATATCGGTGATGTAGGATGAGTCTGAAAGACTTGTCTGTACTTTTTTTCCCTCTCTGACAGAAAATTTACCAACAACTTGGTTTGAGTTTATAGATTCTTCTGCATGATTACTTCTTTTACTGCTTCCTTATTCGTATGTTTCATTTCACTAATTGTGTTCTTCATCCAGCATTTCTGTTTGGTCTTCTTAGTTTTCACAAACACCCCACATGATCAGGGTTGTATGTACACATATGGAGATTTGTTCAGTTTGGCTTTGCTTTATAGTGCTGCTAATCTAAATCTGTCTTGTGTATGCTAAGCAAATCTTTTATCCCTGAATTAATCTCTCTCTCTCTCTCTCTCTCTCTCTCTCTCTCTCTCTCTCTCTCTTTCTCTCTCTCATATTTTTGCTCTCTCTGTCTATTACTTTCCTAGTTTAGTTGTTATCTATCATTATTGTCTTATAGCTTGCTTCTTTTGAATTCTTTGTCAGGTAATTCATTATTCACTACTTTATGGGGGTCAGTTACTCAAAAATTATTGGGTCCCTTTGGTAGTTTCCTGTTCTGTTGCTGAATTTTTGTTGTCATTTTTTCTTTCTTTTGATTGTGTCTTTCTTGTGTCCACAGGATCCTTATTGCCTTGTATTGATTGGTTCTATCTTGATGGAGCTGTAAATTCTTTGAGAACTCTCAGACTAAACTCCATGAAAGAGAAAATGTTATGGTTGTAGTGAAGCACACAGCAGCATAATATATGTGCAGTTCCTTCAGCTGAGCTTAGCATGGTCCAAATCCCACAATGTTCCTTGGCTTCAAATGCTATGGTATCTACAGTGGCTACAAAGCTTTGGGGGATTTCAACAGATGTTTGGGTGCTCTGAATTTCTTTGTCTTTCAATGGGGAACTCATTAAAAAAGTCATTCTTCTTCACTCTGGTTTAAGCTAAAAGGCAGCACCATTATTGACAGTGACAGGGTATTTCATTCATATCATCCCTGACTTTAGATCTTAGAGTCTTGGAGTGACTAAGACTCTGTGTAGGATAGTTTGTTTTGACATGGCTCTGATGTCTGAATCATACTTGCTCATGGAGCATTAGAGAAAGTTGGTTCTGGAGCACAGGCAGACATGGGAAAACAGTTGTTCTGGACTCAGGATGATGTTACCCTAACCTATCAATGACTCTTACATCTGAGGTGCAAGGTAGCATTGACAGTGCAGGTAAGCAGTGCTGTCTCAGTGAGTATGGACGAATGTATATCTTAATGGTTGTAGTCCCAGGGTCATGTAACAATAGCCTTCTGCCTCAGAGGGTAAGGGATGGATCACAGCAGTGTATGTAGGAGTCTGTAGTTGTCATGGATGACCATTATCTCACAGAAGAATGTTGATGCAGCTTCTGTAGAACAGGACACTGGACAGCATAAAGACAACCACTAAAAGACCAATGCTAATGTTGCCTTCCCTTCACTTTTTTGCCTTCCATCCATGTTCCTAATTTATTTCAAGGTATCTTACTCTGAAAAGATCTCCATAAAGTTTTCTTTTTATCCTCCACTGTATAACTGAAGTTCTTAATTGAAATCTTGAGCCCTCCTGGGGCTAGTGTAATTCTTGTATAACACTTTAATTGTAGTTTTCCCAAGGGATAAAGACTGGCTAATTCTACCTTACAACATTACTGATGTTACAGTGTTCAACAGAGGTGTCAAGAAAATTCACTGTGGAAAGAACAGTGCTTTCAGCAAATAGAACTTAACCACCTGGATATAGATATCTACATATGAAAGAATGAGATTGAGGCCCTTGGTTTCTCTAAATAAAAACATCCAAAATGCATTACAAACCTAAATATAACCACTAAAATTATATAAATTTTGTGAGAAAATACAGTAGTAAATTTGACCCTAACAAGCCTCATGCATATGATACTGACAGTAAAAGTGCAAAGAAGAAAGTAAAATCAGATGTCATCAATTGACAAGAGAAAAAGTGAAAATGCAACTTGAAAATGTGATAAAATATCATACATCATAAAACCAAAAGTCACTTGTAATTTAACATTCACCAAAGCATAGCGGTTTTACTTGACTGTATTCCCAAATTCTATTTGCTAATATTTTTATTACTATTTGAGAATTTCATATGCACATATTCACGGTATTCAAATCTACATCCCATGCCCTCTATTCTAATGCACTCCTGATTCTTATGCCACTTTTCAATCCCATGCTTATGTGCTCCTTTAAACATTCTAATTTTATATGTATGTGTGTGAGTACCTATCTGCAGCATATGCATGCAGACATGCCAGAAGTACCGAAGAGGGAATTGGATCCCCTCAGACTAGAATTGTAAGGGACTGTAGACACCTAATGTGAATGCTGGATGCCACTGATTCCACTAAGTACTGTCTATCTGTGCATGGGCTAAGGACCATCTACTGGAACATGACAGCCTCCTAAGGACCATAACTCTGAAGAAAATGAACTCTCCCTCTTCCAGCAGGTATCACTTGTTAATAGTTTCTCAGCCAGACATGTAACTTCATTGTTGTGGTAAATCTCCAGCACCAACAAGCCCATGGAAAGAACACACAACTCAGTCACAATAGTTTTAAGCTGCATGCCGAGATTGGGCAGATTGACCACTACACCACTCTATTCCTCAGCTATGAGACACCTTGCTACCTGCAGCTCCTCCAGGTCACCTGGTTCTGCTCCCTCTTCTTTCCACCTCCTCTTCCTCTATCTTCCTCCATATCCTCCATCCCTTCATCCCTCCCTCTTCCTTTTTCTTGCCCCTCTATAGAACCTCCAGCCCTACTTTTCCCTTCCACTCCCCAATCACAGGCTCTAGCCTTTATTTGACCAGTAAATGAGGAAAAGGCTCCATGAAATCACCATGAATCTACTATTCATTGGGGCAGCCCCTCTTGAGGAAACAGATTTAGCATCAAAATACAAAGAGCACTAGGACAATCCACAATATTTTCCCCTTCTTGTCTAATTAAAATTCTCTTTTCTCTTTGATATGAATAGAACACAGCTATTACCATTATGCAATTTATAATGTATAAGATACACTTATCACCCAGTCCATCAACTTCCTACCTGAGACTTTGCCTGCATTGATTTTGTCCAGATTTTATGCCTATGGTTATAGCTAGTGTGAATTCCTATGTTAAGAGAACTGTCGTAGCCAGCAGATGCTGCAAGATTATACATCACTACATCTAGTGCTCATATACTTTGTGACCCTGTCTTTCACATGGTCCAGTTAAATAATATATCTTTGAAGACCAAAATAAAACCAATAATGTTCTTTCCAATACTTGGGTAACATTATAGTGCTTATGTTATGATTGTCTTGATTTCATCTTAGAAGGGTGTTCCTTAGTGGCCTAGTGTACATCTACTCCAATGTATAAAGCCAAAGTCAATACCTTACACAGGTGAGGAAGTTTATGAACATGAGCTGGTAGAGTAAATTTCCAAAGCTGTTTAGGATTGTCTAAAAAATTTAAAAATGATGCTCCATGGTGTAACAATTTTATATCTAAATGGCATATACCCAATAGAAACATATATTTATATTAACCAAATATTTGTATTTACAAAGGAATAATACTATCAAAAACTCAAAACTATTCATACAAATATGTAGATAATACATATTGTTATACATTGTGCCTGCCATAAAAATCAGAATTGCAAATATTTTAATCATGTTAGTGAAAGGGACTGAATGAGGTACTGCTGTTAAGGTTCTTTCCCATTGTTAACCAGATTAATTATTCACTGTAACACTAAGAAATACCCTTTAGCTTTGTACTATATTGATTTTACATTAGAGATTACCCATTCTGACTTACAGATCTTTGTCAAAAATAATAAGAATTATGACCTGAAATTATACAGCCAACTATTTAACAGGGCTTTCCTATTACAAAGGAATGACCTTATGAGAAGAGAAATTGGTGGGGAAGTTGATCTACTTATTCATTTCATGCACACAAACCTTGAAGAGCATAAGGAACATACTTTTTTAAACCACATCTTTTTAATTTTTAATGTTATTTTCTTGGATATTTTATGTATTTATATTTCAAATGTTATCCCCTTTCCCCTCTCCCCCACGCTTCCTCTCCCCTGCTTCTGTGAGGATTCTCCCACTCCCACAGAAGCACTCCCAACTCAACACCCTGGCATTCCCATACATGGGGGAAATGAGCCTTGAGAAGACTAAGGGCTTCTCCTCCAACTGATGCTGGACAAGGCCATCCTCTGCTACATATGCAGCTGGAGCCATGGGTCCATTCATGTGTACTCTTTGGTTGGTAGTTTAGTCCCTGGGAGCTCTGGTGGGGGTCCTGTGAGTTGATATTGTGGTTCTTCCAATGAAATTGCAAAGTCCTTCAGCTCCTTCAGTCTTTTATCTAACTCCTCCATTGAGGTGCCCATGCTCGACCCAGTGGTTAGCTGCAAGATTCCTCATCGGTATCAGTAAGGCTCTGGTAGACCTCTCAGGACACATTCATATCAGGCTCCTGTTAGCAAGCACTTCTTGGCATTAACAATAGTGACTGGGTTTGGTGGCTGCATATGGGATAGATTCCCAGGTGGAGCAGTCTCTGGATGACCTTTCCTCCAGTTTCTGCTCCACTTTTTA
Source organism: Rattus rattus (assembly GCF_011064425.1). NCBI lineage: Eukaryota > Metazoa > Chordata > Mammalia > Rodentia > Muridae > Rattus > Rattus rattus. The sequence goes on along the minus strand of NC_046160.1, from coordinate 31,762,171 downwards.
TCCCTGTATTTTCTCCCATGACTATTGTGTTCTCCCTTCTAATGACTGAAACATCCACATTTTGGTCTTCTTTTTCTTCTTGTACTTCATGTGATCTGTGTATTTTTTTTTTTTTAGGTATTCCAAATTTTTGAGCTAAAATCCACTCATCAGTCAGTGCATACCATGTATGTTCTTTTGTGATTGGGTTACCTCACTCAGGATGACAGTTTCTAGTTCCATTCATTTGCCTATGAATTTCATGAAGTTATTGTTTTTAGTACTCCATTGTGTAAATGTATCACATTGTCTGTATCCATTCCTCTGTTGAAGGACATCTGGGTTCTTTCCAGCTTCTGGCTATTATAAAGTTGCTATGAAAGCAGTGCAGCATGTGTCTTTATTATATGCTGGAGCATCTTTTGGGTGTATGCCCAGGAGTGGTATAGCTGGGTCCTCAGGTAGTACTATGTCCAATTTTCTGAGTAACCACCAGATTGATTTCCAGAGAGGGTGTACCAGTTTGCAATCCCACCAACAATGCAAGAGTGTTCTTATTTTTCTACATCCTCACCAGTATCTACAGTTACCTGTTTTGATCTTAGCCATTCTGACTGGTGTGAGGTAGAATCTCAGGGTTGTTTTGATTTGCATTTCCCTGATAAATAAGGATGTTGAACATTTCTTTAGGTGTTTCTGAGCTATTCAGTATTCCTCATTTGATAATTCTTTGTTTAGCTCTGTACCCTATTTTTTAATTGGATTATTTGGTTCTCTGGATTCTAATTTTTTGAGTTCTTTGTATGTATTAGATATTAGCCCTCTATTGGATGTAGGATTGATAAAGATCTTTTCCTAATCTGTTGGTTGCCATTTTGCCCTATTGAGAGTGTCCTTTGCCTTACAGAAGCTTTGCAATTTTATGAGGTCCCATTTATCAATTCTTGATCTTAGAGCATAAGCCATTGGTGTTCTGTTCAGAAAAATGTTTCCTGTGCCTTTGTGTTCAAGACTTTTCCCCACTTTCTCTTCTATCAGTTTCAGTGTATCTGGTTTTATGCTGAGGTCTTTGATCCATTTGGCCTTGAGCTTTGTACAAGGAGATAAAAATGGGTTAATTTGCATTCTTCTACATGCTGAACTCCAGTTGAAGGAGCATCATTTGTTAAAAATGCTGTCTTTTTTCCATTGGACAGTTTAACTCCTTTGTCAAAGATCAAGTGACCATAGGTGTGTGAGTTCATTTCTGGGTAATTTTGTCTTCAAAGAATAAATTGGGTAGTGTTCCTTCTATTTTTATTTTGTGGAAAAGTTTGAAAAATATGAATATTAGGTCTTCTTTGAAGGTCTGATAGAATTCTGCACTAAACCCATCCGGTCCTGGGCTTTTCTTGTTGTTGTTGTTGTTGTTGTTGTTGTTGTTGGTGGTGGTGGTGGTGGTTGGTCTTGCTCTTATTTCTTTAGGAGTTATCTGATCCTGATTTAACATTAATACCTGTTATCTGTCTAGAAAATTATCCATTTCCTCCAGATTTCCCAATTTTATTGAGTATAGGCATTTGTGGTAGGATCTGATAATTTTTTTAATTTCCTCAGTTTCTGTTGCTATGTCTCCCTTTTCATTTCTGATTTTATTGATTTGTGTACTGTGTCTGTGCCCTCTGCTAAGTTTGGCTAAGAGATTATCTATATTTTTTCAAAGAACCAGCTCCTGTTTTTGTTGATTCTTTGTATAGTTCTTTTTTGTTTCCACTTGGTTGATTTCAGCTCTGAGTTTGATTATTTCCTACTGTCTACTCCTCTTGGGTGTATGTGCTTCTTTTAGTCCTAGAGCTTTAAGGTGTGCTGTCAATCTGTCAATGTATGCTCTTCCCAGTTTGTTTTTGGAGACACTCAGTGCTATGAGTTTTCCTTGTAGCACTGCTTTCATTGTATCCCATAAGTTTGGGCATATTGTGCCTTCAATTTGATTAAATTCTTAAAAGTTTTTAATTTCCTTATTTATTTCATCCTTAACCAAGTTGTCATTGAGTAGAGCATTGTTCAGCTTCCATGTGTATGCGGGCTTTCTGTCATTTTTGTTGCTTTGTATTGATGACCAGCCTTAGTCTGTGGTGATCTGATAGGATGCATGGGATTATTTCAATTTTCTTCTATCTATTGAGGCCTGTTTTGTGTCCAACTATATGGTCAGTTTTGGAGAAGGTTCCATGAGGTGCGGAGAAGAAGGTATATTCTTTGTTTTAGGATGAAATGTTCTATAGATATCTGTAAATCCATTTGGTTCATAACTTCTGTTAGTTTCTCTGTGTCTCTGTTTAGTTTCTGTTTCCATGATCTGTCCATTAATGAAAGTGTTGTGTTGAAGCCCCCCCTTTTATTGTGTGAGGTACAATGTATGATTTGAGCTTTAGTAAGACTTCTTTTATGAATGTGAGTGCCCTTGCATTTAGAGCATAGATGTTCAGCATGGAGAGTTCATTTTGGTAGATTTTTTCTTTGACGAATATGAAGTGTCCTTCCTTATCTTTTTTGATAACTTTTAGTTAAAAGTTGATTTTACTGGCTATTGGAATGGCTACTCCAGTTTGTTTCTTAGGACCATTTGCTTGGAAAATTGTCTTCCAGTCTTTTACTCTTAGGTAGTGCCTGTCTTTGTCATTGAGGTACATTTTTTGTATGCAGCAAAAGGCTGGGTCCTGTCTATGTATCCAGTCTGTTAGTTTATGTATTTTTATTTAGGGAATTGAGTTCATTGATATTAAGAAATATCAAGGAATAGTGATTGTTGTTTCCTGTTATTTTTGTTGTTAGAAGTGGATTTATGTTTGTGTCGCTATCTTCTTTTTAGTTTGTTACAAAAAGATTACTTTTTTTGTTTTTTCTTTGTTGTTGTTTCCCTCCTTGTTTTGGCGTCTTCCATCTATTATCTTTGTAGGGCTGGATTTTTGGAAAGATGTTGTGTAAATTTTGTGTTGTCATGAAATATCTTGGTTTCTCCATCTATGTTAAGTGAAAGTGTTGCTGGATATAGAAATCCTGGGCTGGCATTTGTTTTCTCTTAGGGTCTGTATGATATCTGCCCAGTATCTTCTGACTTTCATAGTCTCTGGTGAGAAGTGTGGTGTAATACTGAAAGGTCTGCCTTTATATGTTACTTGACCTTTTCCCTTACTGCTTTTAATAATCTTTCTTTGTTTTGCGTATTGGCGTTTTGACTATCATGTGACAGAAGGAATTTCTTCTCTGGTCCAATATATTTGGAGTTCTGTAGGCTTTTTGTATGTTCATGGGCATTTTTTTCTTTAGGTTAGGGAAGTTTTCTTCTATAATTTTGTTGAAGATATTTACAGACCCTTTAAGCTGGGAGTCTGCACTCTCCTCTATAATTATTATCCTTAGTTTGATATTCTTATTGTGTCCTGGATTTTCTGGATGTTTTTGAGTTAGGAGACTTTTGTGTTTTACATTAACTTTGATGGTTGTGTTGATGTTTTCTGTGGTATCTTCTGCTCGAGATCCTTTCTTTTATTTCTTGTATTTTGTTGGTGATGCTTGTGTCAAATGACTCCTGATTCCTTTCCTAGGTTTTCTATCTCCAGGTTTGTTTCCCTTTGTGCTTTCCTTATTGTTTCTATTTCCATTTTTAGATCTTGGATGATTTTGTTCACTTCCTTCCCATGTTTGGTTGTATTTTGCTTTAACTCTTTAAGGGATTTTTGTGTTTCCTCCTTAGGACTTCTACTTGTTTATCTGTGTTGTCCTGTATTTCTTTAAGGAAGTTATTTATATCCTTCTTAAAGTCCTCTACCATCATCATGATATGTGATGTTAAATCTAAATCTTGCTTTTTCTGGTGTGTTGGGATCTCAAGTATCTGTGGTGGGAGAACTGGGTTCTGATGATGCCAAGTAACCTTGGTTTCTGTTTCTTAGGTTCTTGTGCTTGCCTCTTGGCATCTGGTTATCTCTGATGTTAGTTGCCTTGCTGTCTGTGACTGGAGCGCATCCCTCCTAGGGGCCTGTGAGTCTGTGAGTCTGTGAGTCTGTTTGTCTGTGAGTCTGTGAGCCTGTGATCTTAGCAATGAGAGTGCTCCTAGAAGACCAGTTCTGTCTGCACAGGTTTTGGATCTGGAGTGCTGTGGAACAGCCTTTGCTTTGGGTACAGATGGAGATGAGATGGGTCCTGTCTGGAACATAATTTCCATCAAAGATTAGAACACTTATGTTAGACCAAAACCAAAGTGCAGGAGTAAGAGTTTCACATTACCTGCAGTCCTATATTGTGCTTAAGCCTTTCAAGCCAGAATTTTAAGCCTGTTGAGGAGTGTGCTAGCTAATGTTAATTGCCAACTGGATAGAATCAACCATCACCTAGAAGACAGGACTCTGAGCATGCCTATGTCTTGACTATGCTGATGGAGGCCATAAGACTCATCTTATAAGTGAGACAAACTCCTGGGCAGAGGAGACAAGAAACTGAACAGCAGTCTGTTTCTTGCTTTTAACTGTAAATGTGACGTGGTGAGCAGCTTCAGGCTCTGCCTCCAATGACTTTCCCAGCTACAACTGGACAGTGCCTTGAACTGTGAGTCAATATAAATCCTTTTCTGAATTTTCTTTTGTCAAAATATTTTATGGCAGCAACAGAAAAGAAAACTAAAACAAAGATACAGTGTGATTGACTTCTCAGTCCTTATGACCCAACGAAGTACTGATCACATAAAATGATCTTCATAAATACTTATTTAAAATGTCATCTTAGTCACCAGTGTATATTTTCCTTCTCTGTGGAAATTCAGAAGACCTTTTGTACCACACAGCTTTCTAAATTTAGCTACACATAAAGGAAGATTAATGCGAAGCATAATTAGATTCTAATTCTTACTGAGTGAGAGGTACTGGGACTTATCTGTGTTGTAGAGATGTCAGAGGTACCTAAGTCTAAGCCTTGAAGACATAAATACAGCCTCCAATTCCTATAAAAACCTGTGGTATTGTTTACAAGTTTAAATAAAACATGCATTTATGAGCAGTGTAAGCAATAATTATTGTGTAGTTACTAAATTATGAATATTGTCTAGTCTCTATATTTTTCATCCCTTTAATTCTCACAATAACCTGTGAGGTAGGGGCCTATTATTTTTTCATGTTACTGAAGAATATAAATACAGGTAGAAATTTATTAACACATCGTAGTAAGGATCCAGAACATAGCAAAAGCTTTGTGGTTTGTGGTATCATTATTAGTGAAGCTACTGGCAAGATGTCTTCTGGTGGTGGTAATGATGACTATGATGATGATGATGATGATGATGATGATGATGATGACAACGGTGACAGTGACAGTGGTGGTAATAGTGGTAGTGGTAGTACAATGTATAAAATAGATTTACTGGTGGCTACAAGTATTTAGGGGAAGCTCTTTATAAAAGTGATTTTTAATTTTCACAGACATCCATGAATTCAGTACTGCCATGTTTATTTTACAAATAGAGGAAATTGAGGGGTTGTTGAAGTAGCTCAATGATTAAGAGCATGTATTGCTCTTGCAGCAGACCAGAGCTCAGTTTCCAGCACCCATTTGGGACGGCCTAAAGTGAGATCCAGATCAAGGAGAGGCCCCAAGACCTGACACAATTTCTGAGGCTATGGTTCACTCACAAAAAAGATACCTATCATGACTGCCTTCTGAAAGACCCAACAAACAGTTGAAAGAGTCAGATGCAGATATTTGTACCCAACCAATGAACAGAAACTGCTGACCCATCTGGTTGAATTAGGGAAAAGCTGGAGGAAGCTGAGGAGGAGGGCAACTGTCTATGAGGACCTATCTCAATTAACCTGGACCCCTGGAGATCTCTCAGATACTGGATTGCAACCAGGCAGCATACACCAACTGATATGAAGCCCCCAACAACAGCAGGGGCCCAGGTCTGAGGTCAGTCAGAGAAGGTGCACCTAATTCAAGAGACTGGAGACCCCAGGGAGTTTAGAGGTCTGGTGAGGTGGGTGGGGTAGGGACATCCTCATGAGGACAGGAAGGCAGGGAGTAGGTATGGGATGCGGAACAGTCAGAGGGTGGACCAGGATGGGAATAAAGTCTGGAGTGTAAAAATAAATTATATATATATATATATATATATATATATATATTCTCTCCCTTTTGTTCTTCACAGGCATTGCCATCCATCCACTTAGATGCTTGAGAACATTTTTCAGTGTTAAAAGGCAACAGTGAATCATTTCTCATAAAAAAGAAACAAAAGATTGCTAAGGACCCACATATAATTCAACACACAGCAAGGCATATTTTTCAACCATCTTCTGCAGTGTCATTTTACATATAAACACTTCAAAGAAAAAATATTTATGATTCTATGACCTCTCCCACTGGCCTTAAAAGAAATTGAATTTCCAATGAAATCTGTTTACAAGGGAAAAGCTATCCATTCTAATAAAACTACGTGGTAAGTACATTAAGCATGTGAGGAAACATCTTTCGATGAGGAAAGATATTATACCCACCAGAGTAGCTGCAGCCTCAGTGAAAGTTGAGGTTGGCTGCCTGTGGTTTTACTTTAAAATTTCCCATCTGTCAAAGCATGATGAAACTATGAAAAGGACACTTTATAGTTACACAATTTCATTTAGCCAATGGGCCTGATTTCATTATTGTACTAAAGGTTTGAAACAATGCATGAAGAAGAAAAATGGCCCAGATAATTCACAACCCCTTCAACTTATATATGTATGGCTTTAGCACTAAAATTAACATCAAGGGTATACCAAAATATCAGTAATATGATATTTATTTCTAACCATCATTTTCTCTATTTTGAAAGACCATTTTCTGCGGTGTAGAATATTTTGAAATGTGTAATGAGAAATTAAAAATAGATTGTCACCTTTAGCACTACTCTTGCAAAGTTCATATAGGGTTCCAAATGGCATTAGAGTGAACAGAAATGTGGACTCAAATTTTTGGGAGGAATAAAGAATGAACTTGGAAATTGAGAAGGGGAAAGGAATAATAAGGCACTAATAACTCTATCTTTGTTCTTCACTTGAAAGAGTGAAGGGATCATAGTGACAGGCACATGGGTGTAGAGTAGAGCAAGAATGAGGAGAAAGCATGAAGACTTGAAGTGGAGAATAACTGTCCTCTAGAACCTTCAGAGAGGAAGAACACAGCAGCCTGCCCACAGACATAGAGTCCAGCCTGAGTCTGCACTGAACAGAAAGCACACACACTGACTGTAGAACTCTGATTAGCCTGGGCATCTTTTCTCTGTGCTTTCCTCTGGAGTAGGCCAACTATTGACTTTTATGATGATACCAAACTATAACCTTGCTCTTAAGGAAAGATATTGTGTGTTTTTAAGCAAATAAAGTAAATATAGCAACAATTCAAATACAATCAGGTTGGAAAATGTAGCCTTAACTTGTAGCTAATTGTTAGAACAGTTGCAATCGATTCTCATACTTGCTTTTAGTAGTCATAGATGTCAACCCTGGAATACAAACCACAACAAGAGTTAAAATTTAATGGCTTTCTGTTGGACACTTAATATATAAACTTAAGTTCTCATAGATAGATTATAGATAGACAGACAGGTAGATATATGATAGATATATGCTTGCATACACACATACTTACATATATACACATATAGATACCCTTTACTATGTATGTGTGTATAAATACACACTTTTTTTTAAAGTTTGCTATACCTCTTCATTAGTACAAAAGCTAGTCAGTGATGGTGCTACTGGGTAAGTCACATACAGCATAAAACAGAGAAATTTAGGTTTCACAACTAAGAGTGTTGAGTAAAATTGTAAATAAAAAAGAGACACACATAGAACACACATACATGCACATATCAGCACCCAATGCTTAAATTATGAGCAGATGTGATGTGTTCTAACTAAAAACTAACCTTAGAGAGGACAATAAAGAGGTTTACATGTCATGCAGAAGATAAGACTCAGATAATTCAGCAGTTAGTGTCTTCATTATCTGACATACATTGCCCAGGTTTTTTGGGTGCTAGAATCCAATGTCCTTTCCCTTATCAGTGACATTAAAAAGTATGTCTATGTGTTTCCTGGTAACAAGTAATGATAAAAATTATTTTTCCCAACAAACATAAGCAGGTGACAAATTGAAGTATACAGAATTATTCCAGGAAAAAGGTACTCATCAGTAGAAACCCAAACAAACAAGAAATAAAGAACAAGTTACTTGTAAGAATATTCTGGAAGAAGGCAAAATTTTAATGAAACTGGTGTCCTAAACTGCTGTGTTGTAAGAAGCCTGAGGAAATGTGTTTCTAATGGATAGATATAAATGCTATGTGAATAAATTATTATTTGTACATAATTAATGCAATATTGTGAAATTCAGAGCATAATGGAGAAGATGAGTTGAGGAATTTAGAATGCAGAGGATAACGCAATGAAGACAAAACATATCTTGCTGATCTCAATGGTGAAAACTTACAGGTGGAAAAAGAGAAAAAAGAATACTTTTACCTCTGCAAATATCAGAGAAAGTTAAAATAAACTTGGGTGTTTAAATATAAATAAAAGTTAAATAACTAATATTTACTAAGACCCTTGCTATTCATAAATAAGCTTCTACCCCAGTTAATCTTGAAGATAGTGTGTGCCAAGAAAGATAGGTATTGTTAGAACTAGGAGGGAACTTATCACCATGAGTAAGACTTATGAAATAAAGCCTTCCTACGATTTAAGGTGAACCTGTACTCCCTTTCTAATAAGAAGATGAAGAGGACATTTAGGAAAATAAATGTTCATACATAGTTCAATATGTCACCTTTCCAGACTAAGTGTATTAACATAACCCTAACTTCTGTAAAGGTAATAGAGTCATTAAATTTGGATATCCATTTTGATCCCTCACTCAGTAATATCACACTGATTAGAGAAGATAAAAGGGGTTTGTGGACAAGGGTGGTGTGAAAAACATTCATAGCTAATAATTCATAACTTTCACCAACTTAAGATAATGAATCAAAATAAAATTAAACCCTAAATATTGTTATCCTTGCAAATTGTTATCAGAAGTTCTACCCTGGGTTAAATTTTCTCTCCAAATGATTGCTAGCTATAAAGTTTGGATAATCTTGTAGGTTGTTTCTAAGGAACCCATTTCCATATATCTATTGTACTAATATTCTTCATAAACATATATTAATTAGATGATATAAAACTAAAGTTATTCCCAACTCAAAGACAATAAACCTATGTCCAAATGCTGTAAAATGTGAAACTTATAGTTACACCAAGTTATCATGGCATTACTTCCTGAATACTCTACTGATTTTTCCTTCACTTATTTTATCTAACTGTCCTTTACATCACCACCACCACCACCACCACCATAACCATCACTACCACCACCCCCACCATCACTATCACCACCATCACTATCTCCACCACCACCACCATAATCACCCACCATGAGGTGCATAAAAGAAATAATGGCTGTAAATAAAGTACACATTTCTCTATAAAATACTCAAAGGTTGTAATAAGTCAATCTCAAAATTCATCCTTTTGTCCTTTATGTCACTTCTTTTTCAGTCATTCCAACTAGCTCCTTCACACTTCCCCACTTGAATGACTGTTTGCATCCTCCCTGTCTACATTGCTTAGACATTTGTGCAATATTGTGGCTGGCTGTATCTCCTGGCCCTCTGATACTAGAGAGTTGATTTTAGGGGTTTTTTGTTATCTACTACATTATACTCAGTTTTATGTTTTTTATGCCATGTGGACATTGGGCTCAATTGTGTGACTCTCTTTGGCCAATAGAACATGAACCAAAGCATTATTTTCTTAGAGTATATGCAAGAGTTTTAACACCACTCATCCTTTTGCCATAAGAACAGCATGTCTCAGTTCAAAGCTGCTTCCTCAGCTTAGATAACACACTGAGGCTGTGTGGAATAGTGTACCAAGGTCCCACCTGATTTGAACCATGAGCTGGGTTGTATCTCCTAAGAATCTTATCAAAATCCCATAGATGCAGAGTCCTGACTGAACGAGCTCCAGCTGAAAATTGCAGAGCAGCATCAATGCAATTTGAGCCTATAAGCTCGCATTTCTTACATATTCCTCTCTACCGTAACCTCCCTCAGAAAATCTACCTACTTAATAGTTCATCTATTCAGTGACTTTCAAAATATGAATACAAAAAATATGAATACAATTGGATCACACCTTATAGTACCCAGTCTCTCACTAAGGCTTACCTCCTCACATATCCCCCTCTTCCATTGCAGCAACGCATCAGCTTCCCCAACAACAACGCATATTCCAAGTTCACATGGCATTTAATAGCCTCACCAAGACAAAGTACTTGTTTTATACCCATTGCTAACATTTATATTTTATCCAAATATTCATTTCTATGAAATCATATCTTTTTTTCAAGACCGGTGGGTTTTTTTGTTTGTTTGTTTTGTTTTGTTTTCCATCTTTATTAACTTGAGTATTTCTTTATTATTATTATTATTATTATTATTAACTTGAGTATTTCTTATATACATTTCGAATGTTATTCCCTTTCCCGGTTTCCGGGCCGACATCCACCTCCCCTTCTATATGGGTGTTCCCCTCCCCATCCTCCCCCATTACCGCCCTCCCTTCAACAATCACGTTCACTGAGGGTTCAGTCTTAGCAGGACCAAGGGCTTCCTCTTCCACTGGTGCTCTTACTAGGATATTCATTGCAACCTACGAGGTCAGAGTCCAGGTCAGTCCATGTATAGTCTTTGGGTAGTGGCTTAGTCCCTGAAACTCTGTTTGGTTGGCATTGCTGTACATATGGGGTCTCGAGCTCCTTCAAGCTCTTCCAGTTCTTTTCTCTGATTCCTTCAACAGGGTCCTGTTCTCAGTTCAGTGGTTTCCTGCTGGCATACGCCTCTGTATTTGCTGTATTCTGGCTGTGTCTCTCATGAGCGATCTGCATTCACATTTTGATCATCCGTCTTGAGTTTCATTTGTTCTAGGCATCTGGGGTAATTCAACATTTGGGCTAATAGCCACTTATCAATGAGTACATACCATGTATGTCTTTCTGTGATTGGGTTAGCTCACTCCAGGATGATAGTTTCAGTTCCAACCATTTGCCTACATTAATTTCACAAAGTCATTGTTTTTGATAGCTGAGTAATATTCCATTGTGTAGATGTACCATATTTTCTGTATCCATTCCTCTGTTGAAGGGCATCTGGGTTCTTTCCAGCTTCTGGCTAGTATAAATAAGGCTGCGATGAACATAGTGGAGCACGTGTCTTTTTTATATGTTGGGGCATCTTTTGGGTATATGCCCAGGAGAGGTATAGCTGGATCCTCAGGCAGTTCAATGTCCAATTTTCTGAGGAACCTCCAGACTGATTTCCAGAATGGTTGTAGCAGTCTGCAACCCCACCAACAATGGAGGAGTGTTCCCCTTTCTCCACATCCTCGCCAGCATTTGCTGTCACCTGAGTTTTTGATCTTAGCCATTCTCACTGGTGTGAGGTGAAATCTCAGGGTTGTTTTGATTTGCATTTCCCTTATGACTAAGTATTTCTTATTTACATTTCAAATGTTATTCCCTTTCCCGGTTTCTGGGCCAACATCTCCCTAACCCCTTGCCCTCCCCTTCTTTATGGGTGCTCCCCTCCCCATCCTCCACCCATGACAGCCCTCCGCCCAACAATCACGTTCACTGGGGGTTCAGTCTTGGCAGGACCAAAGGCTTCCTTTCCCTTCCACTGGTGCTCTTACTAGGCTATTCATTGCTACCTATAAGATTGGAGCCCAGGGTCAGTCCATGTATAGTCTTTGGGTAGTGGCTTAGTTCCTGGAAGCTCTGGTTGGTTGGCATTGTTGTTCATATGGGGTCTCGAGCCCCTTCAAGCTCTTTCAGTCCTTTCTAAGATTCCTTCAACGGGGGTCTCGTTCTCAGTTCAGTGGTTTAATGATGGCATTTGCCTATGTATTTGCTGTATTCTGGATGTGTCTCTCAGGAGAGTTCTACATCTGGTTCCTGTCGGCCTGCACTTCTTTGCTTCATCCATCTTATCTAATTGGGTGGCTGTATATGTATGGGCCACATGTGCGGCAGGCTCTGAATGGGTGTTCCTTCTGCCTCTGTTCTAAATTTTGTCTCCCTATTTCCTCCCAAGGGTATTCTTGTTCCCCTTTTAAAGAAGGAGTGAAGCATTTGCATTTTGGTCATCCCTCTTGAGTTTTATGTGTTCTGTGCATCTAGGGTAATTCAAGCATTTGGGCTAATAGCCACTTATCAATGAGTGCATACCATGTGTGTTTTTCTGTGATTGGGTTACCTCACTTGGGATGATATTTTCCAGTTCCATCCATTTGCCTATGAATTTCATACAGTTATTATTCTTGATAGCTGAGTAATATTCCATTGTGTAGATGTATCACATTTTCTGTGTCCATTCCTCTGTTGAAAGGCATCTGGGTTCTTTCCAGCTTCTGGCTATTATAAATAAGGCTGCGATGAACATAGTGGAGCACGTGTCTTTTTTATATGTTGAGGCATCTTTTGGGTATATGCCCAAGAGAGGTATAGCTGGATCCTCAGGCAGTTCAATGTCCAATTTTCTGAGAAACCTCCAGACTGATTTCCAGAATGGTTGTACCAGTCTGCAAACCCACCAACAATGGAAGAGTGTTCCTCTTTCTCCACATCCTTGCCAGCATCGGCTGTTACCTGAGTTTTTGATCTTAGCCATTCTCACTGGTGTGAGGTAAAATCTCATGGTTGTTTTTATTTGCATTTCCCTTATGACTAAAGATGTTGAACATTTCTTTAGGTGTTTCTAACCATTCAGCATTCCTCAGAAGTGAATTCTTTGTTTACCTCTGAACCCCATTTTTTTCATCTTTCTTAACTTGAGTATTTCTTATTTACACTTCGATTGTTATTCCCATTCCAGGTTTCCAGGCCAACATACCCCTCCTCCCCCTTCTCTATGTGTGTTCCCCTCCCCACCCTACCCCCATTACTGCCCTACCCCCAACAATCACATTCACTGGAGGATGAACCCCATTTTTAATAGGGTTATTTGTCTCTCTGCAGTCTAACTTCATAAGTTCATTGTATATTTTGGATATAAGCCCTCTATTAGTTGTAGGATTGGTAAAGATCTTTTCCTAATCTGTTGGTTGCCGTTTTGTCCTAACAACAGTGTCCCTTTCCTTACAGAAGCTTTGTAGTTTTATAAGATCCCATTTGCCAATTCTTGATCTTAGAGCATAAGCCATTGGTATTTTGTTCAGGAAATTTTCTCCAGTGCCCATGTGTTCGAGATTCTCCCCCACCTCTTCTATTAGTTTGAGTATATCTGGATTGATGTGGAGGTCTTTTATCCATGTAGACTTAAGCTTTGTACAGGGTGATAAGAATGGATCAATCTGCATTCTTCTACATGCTGACCTCCAGTTGAACCAGCACCATTAGCTGAAAATGCTATCTTTTTTCCATTTGATGGTTTTGGCTCCTTTGTCAAAAATCAAGTGACCATAGGTGTGTGGGTTCATTTCTGGGTCTTCAATTCTATTCCACTGGTCTATCTGCCTGTCTCTGTACCAATACTGTACAGTTTTTATCACTATTGTTCTGTAATACTGCTAGAGTTCAGGGATAGTGATTCCCCCAGAAGTCCTTTTATTGTTGAGGATAGTTTTAGCTATCCTGGGTTTTTTGTTATTCCAGATGAATTTGCTAATTATTCTTTCTAACTCTATGAAGAACTGGATTGGAATTTTAATGGGGGTTGCCTTGAATCTTTAGATCACTTTTGGTAGAATGGCCATTTTCACTATATTAATCCTGCCAATCCATGAGTATGGGAGATCTTTCCATCTTCTGAGATCTTCAATTTCTTTCTTCAGAGGTTTAAAGTTCTTATCATACAGATCTTTCACTTGCTTGGTTAAAGTCACACTGAGGTATTTTGTATTATTTGGGACTGTTATGAAGGATGTCGTTTCCCTAATTTCATTCTCAGCTTGTTTCCCTTGTGTAGAAGAAGGCTACTGATTTATTTGAGTTAATTTTTTTACCCAGCCACTTTGCTGAAGGTGTTTATCAGGTTTAGTAGTTCTCTGGTGGAACTTTTGGGATCACGTAAATATACTATCATATTGTCTGCAAATAGTGATATTTTGACTTCTTCCTTTCCAATCTGTATCCCTTTGATCGTTTTGTTGTCTGATTGCTCTGGCTAGAACTTCAAGAACTATATTGAATAAGTAGGGAAAGAGTGGGCTGCCTTGTTAGTTGGATTTTAGTTGGATTGCTTCAAATTTCTCTACATTTAGTTTAATGTTAGCTACTGGTTTGCTGTATATGGCTTTTACTATGTTTAGGTATGGGCCTTGAATTGCTGTTCTTTCCAGGACTGTTATCATGAAGGGGTGTTGAATTTTGTCAAATGCTTTCTCAGCATCTAGTGAAATGATCATGTGCTTTTTGTCTTTCAGTTTGTTTATATACTGGATTACGTTGATGATTTTCCATATATTAAACCATCCCTGCATACCGGGGATGAAGCCTATTTGATCATGATGGATGATTGTTTTAATGTGTTCTTGGATTCGGTTTGCAAGAATTTCATTGAGTATTTTTGTGTCGATATTCATAAGGGAAATTGGTCTGAAGTTCTCTTTCTTTGTTGGATCTTTGTGTAGTTTAGGTATAAGACTAATTGTGCCTTCATACAAGGAATTCAATAATGCCCCATCTGTTTCAATTTTGTGGAATAGTTTGGATAGTATTGGTATGAGGTCTTCTATAAAGGTCTGATAGAATTCTGCACTGAACACATCTGGACCTTGGGTCATTTTGGTTGGTAGACTTTTAGTGACTGCTTCTATTTATTTAGGAGGTATAGGGTTGTTTAAATGGTTTATTTGTTCCTGATTTTACTTCATTACCTGGTATCTGTCTAGGAAATTGTCCATTTCCTGCAGATTTTCAAGTTTTGTTGAATATAGGCTTTTGTTGTAGGATCTGATGATTTTTTGAATTTCCTCTGATTCTGTTGTTATGTCTCCGATTTCATTTCTGATTTTGTTAATTTGGAAACACTCTCTGTGTCCTCTCGTTAGTCTGGCTAAGGGTTTATCTATCTTGTTGATTTTCTCAAAGAACCAGCTTTTGGTTCTGTTGATTCTTTCTATAGTCTTTTTGTTTCTACTTGGTTGATTTCAGCTCTGAGTTTGATTATTTCCTGCCTTCTACTCCTCCTGGGTGTATTTGCTTTTTTTGTTCTAGAGCTTTTAGGTGTGCTGTCAAGCTGTTGATATATGCTCTCTCATGTTTCTTTTTCTGCAGTCACTCAGTGCTATGAGTTTTCTTAGCACAGCTTTCATTGTTTCCCATATGTTTGGGTATGTTTTACCCTAATTTCCTTAAATTCAAAGAAGTCTTTAATTTCTTTCTTTATTTCTTCCTTGACCAGGAAGAAATTATCATTGAGTAGAGCATTGTTCAACTTCCATGTACATGTGGGCGTTCTTTCTTTATAGTTATTGAAGACCAGGTTTAGCTCATTGTGGTCTGATAGGACACAGGGGATTATTTCTATCTTTCTGTATCTGTTGAGGCCTATTTTGTGACCGATTATACGGTTGGTTTTGCAGAAAGTACCATGAGGTGTTGAGAAGAAGGTATATCCTTTGAATAGAATGTTCTATAAATATCTGTTAAATCCATTTGGTTCATGACTTCTGTTAGTCTGTCTATGTCTCTGTTTAATTTCTGTTTCCATGATCTTCATTGAAGAGAATGGGATGTTGAAATCTCCTACTATTATCATATGAGGTGCAGTGTGTGCTTTGAGCTTTAGTAAGGTTTCTTTTATGTATGTAGGTGTTCTTGTATTTGGAGCATAGATATTTAGGAGTGAGAGTTCGTCTTGGTGGGTTTTTCCTTTGATGAATATGAAGTCTCCTTCCTTATCTTTTTTGATGACTTTTGGCTGAAAATCGGTTTTATTCGATATAGAATGGCTACTCCAGATTGCTTCTTCAGACCATTTGCTTGGAAAGTTGTTTTCCAGCCTTTTACTCTGAGGTAATGTCTGTCTTTGTCTCTGAGATGTGTTTCCTGTAGGCAGCAAAATGCTGGGTCCTCATTACATACCCACTCTGTTAATCTATTTCTTTTTATTGGCGAATTGAGTCCATTGATGTTGAGAGATATGAAGGAATAGTGATTGTTCTTTCCTGCTATCTTCATATTTGGAGGTGAGATTATGTTTGTGTGCTTTCCTTCTCTTTGATTTGTTGCAAAACAATTAGTTTCTTCCTTTTGCTAGGGTGTAGCTTGCCTCCTTGTGTTGGGCTTTACCATTTATTATCCTTTGTAAGGCTGGATTTATAGAAAGATATTGTATAAATTTGTTTTGTCATGGAATATCTTGGTTTCTCCATCTATGTTAATTGAGAGTTTTGCTGGATATAGTAACCTGGGCTGACATTTGTGTTCTCTTAGGGTCTGTATGACATCTGTCCAGGATCTTCTGATTTCATAGTCTCTGGTGAGAGGTTTGGTGTAATTCTGATAAGTCTGTCTTTATATGTTACTTGACCTTTTTCCCTTACTGCTTTTAATATTCTTTCTTTGTTTTGTGCATTTGGTGTTTTGACTATTATGTGACGGGAGGATTTTCTTTTCTGGTCCAATCTATTTGGAGTTCTGTAGGCTTCTTGTATGTTTATGGGCATCTCTTTCTTTAGGTTAGGGAAGTTTTCTTCTATGATTTTGTTGAAGATATTTACTGGTCCTGTGAGTTGGGAGTATTCACTCTCTTCTATACCTATTATCCTTAGGTTTGATCTTCTCATTGAGTCCTGGATTTCCTGTATGTTTTGGGCCAGTAGCTTTTTCCATTTTATATTACCTTGACAGTTTTGTCAATGATTTCTATGGAATCTTCTGCTCCTGAGATTTTCTCTTCTATCTCTTGTATTCTGTTGGTGATGCTTATATCTGCGGCTCCTTGTCTCTTCCTTTGATTTTCTATATCCAGGGTTGTGTCCCTTTGTGCTTTCTTTATTATTTCTATTTTCATTTTCAATCCCTTCACCCATTTGATTGTGTTTTCCGGGAATTCTTTCAGGGATTTTTGTGTTTCCTCTCTAAGGGCTTCTACTTATTTACCTGTGTTTTCCTGTATTTCTCTGAGGGAGTTCTTTATGTCTTTCTTAAAGTCATCCATCATCATGATCAAATGTGATTTTAAATCTAGATCTTACTTTTCTGGTGTTTGGATATTCAGTGTTTGCTTTGGTGGGAGAATTGGGCTCTGATGATGCCATGTAGTCTTGGTTTCTGTTGCTTGGGTTCTTACGCTTGCCTCTTGCCATCAGGTTGTCTCTGGTGTTTCCTTGTTCTGTTATTTCTGGCAGTGGCTTGACCATCCTATAGGCCTATGCGTCAGGAGTGCTGTAGACCTATTTTCCTGTTTTCTTTCAGCCAGTTATGGGAACAGAGTGTTCTGCTTTCAGGCGTGTAGTCGTTCCTGTCTACTGGCTTTCAGCTATTCCTGTGGGAGTGTGTCCTGAGTCAACCAGGCAGGTCACTTGGAGCAGAAAAGTTGGTCTTACCTCTGGTCTCCAGCCTGAAGTTGCTCCTTGGGGTTGGTTTTCAGCTCTCCATGAGGGTAGCAACCAGAAGGGCCTGCCCCTCCTTCTCTGGGGTCCCTGTGCACAAGGGGCCCAGATGGCACTGGGCGTTTTCCTCTAGAGTGAGAAATGTGTTCAGAGAGTGGTCTCCTCTGGTTTCCCAAGTGTGTCTGCCCCTCTGAAGGTCTAGCTCTCTCTCCCACGGGATTTGAGTGCTGGGAGCTGTTTGAATGGTTCCCTTCAAATCCGGGCGCAGTCTGGACCACAGTGTTCCTACAGCTTGAGTGTCCCTATCTTCCTGTTCCCAGAGGCCCTATACAGTTTCCTCTTGGGCCAAGGATGTGGGCAAAGGTGTGCAGAAGTGGTGGTCTTTCCTGCCCTGCAGTCTCAGGAGTGCCCACATGTCTGGGCGAAGAGCTCTCTCTCCCTCGGGTTTTGGAGCAGGGAGCTGTGGGCCCGGATCAGTGAGGTTTGGTCGCCAGTTAGAAACGAGGAAATCATATCTTAATACTATTATACCTGATGTCCAATTTCAGGAGATTACAGTTTGACTGCAAATGTTTTTCTTATTGTTTATACCCTACTTCCCTATTTTGTCTTTAATCTCTGTGATGACAAATGCTACACTCATCAAATACTAAATCCACAACTCATAGCACAGTGCCCTATGAACAATGGGTTTACAACAATGCCTATGGGTGAATTATGAGAGAGAGCACGAACAAATGAATGCAGATATTAAGTAATGCATCAATGGTCATAAATTATATAAACATGAAGCCATGTTTTATCCTCTGTCTCAAATTTGAGTTTCCATGGCCTTTCTGAAATTTCCATCTATTCGTGTCATCAACAATGGTTCTTTGACTGTGGAAAGATGGAAATAGAGGCAGGGTAAATAACACCACTGATCTTAAAGAGAGGTTAAATGGCCAGGAATTTTAACACCTTTCTTAAATTTCTCCAAATTTGAAATTTTACTGAGGCAGCTAACAGTAGCCTTACACTTGCTACTGGCTTCCTCAAAGTAGAATTTATTCCTGAACATATTTTACCTATGTATATAAAACTACAGGCCACGTAGGTTCTGAAAACCTGAAGGTTCCAGGGGCAGCAATTTAGATTGATGCTTCAAAGTCATAAACTTTGCCAACAAATTTAATCTTCCTCATCTGTAATGATGGATGACATGTTATTTCTGTCCGATAAATAACTCATCCTCTTTAGTGTTTACAAACTCAAGAGCAATTACACTTTCAAAGCAATGTCAAGTACTTCATTTCAAAAACCCTGAGTCAATCTTTATAGATGCCCAGGTTGATTGTCTTCTACTTGCTGTTGGCAGACTGTAAAGAAACCTTCTTTTTCCATGACAGCATATGGCTTAGAATTAGGTAGCCTATTATAGAAGTTTCAGTCCAATTGCTTATTGATTGTGTGAACTGCAGCAAGGCATACAAGTCAGATTTGTGATCTCTAAAGTAAGGGTAAAGAGTAAACATGAGTGTGGGTCTAGAGAGATAGTTGTCAGGAAGGTGCTTGCTGTGCAAGCCTCAGGATGTGTCTGGCTTCCAAGCATCCACATAATGGAAGAGGAAGCCCTGGGTCCTGCATAAGACTGAACCCCAGTGAACTAGACTGTTGGGGGAGGGTGGCAATGGGGGAGGGTGGGAAGGGGGAACACCCATAAGGAAGGGAGGGGGGGAAGGGATGTTTGCCTGAAACCGGGAAAGGGAATAACACTCGAAATGTATATAAGAAATATTCAAGTTAATAAAAAAAAAAACAAAACAAAAAAAAAAAAAATATTTATCAAAGGAAAAATCCACCAAGATGAACTCTCAATCCTAAATATCTATACTCTAAATACAAGGGCATGTAAATTTATAGAAGAAACTTTATTAAAGCTCAAAGCATACATTACACATCACACAATGATAGTAAGATATTTCAACACCCTGCTGTCATCAATGAACAGATCATGGAAACAGAAATTAAACAGAGAAATGATGAGAAAAAAAAAAGAAAAAAAATTCATATACGGCAATGTACATGCAGTTCCAGAATAGTGGAGGCCAAAAGAGATAGAGAACAATAGAGATCCTGAACATGGATATGTAGCTTCCACGTAAAAGTATATATATATATATATATATATATATATGCATATCTACACATATATGAGCATGTATACAAACATATGCCCATCTACACATATATGTGTATACCAACAAACATGTGCACATTCAAATAAAATAAGCACAAGTAAGCAAGTGAGGAAGGGATGATATGAGGAGGACAGCCTTCCAACCCTATTTTATGGCTCCTCTGAGTTGGGACAGGGGGAGCAAACAGCAAAACCTCCACCCCTTTTCTGTTTAAACCGCAGAAAGCCAGCATTTACAATTGCAAAGTCTAGACTTAGAATCAGAACTCTTGGCTCAATTATCCTTCCCTCAGTAATATGGACTCCCATGCACAACTATCCAATGCTCTAGCATTGACAGAGACTGCCTGGAAACAGTATGTTTGAGCTAATCTCTTCCATCACACGAGAAAATTATCTTTCCTGCTTAACACTTGGAGTTTGGGGACATATATATGAAGCAAGCCATGGTAGTTCACAAGATAAATAAGCCCCAGTTCCCTTCCAGAGAGTTACTACCTCCTCTGCCACACAAGGCAGTGTTCACATTCTTGTTTTCTCCAATATATGAGATACTATCTTTAATTAGAAAAGCGTTTCCTTTTCAGATTACCTATGTTCTCACAACAAACAGGCCACATTGTTATTTCCTTCAAAGATTGAAATTTCTCGCTTACCTTAAGGTGGAAGGGCAGATTCAAAGTCAGATAGGATTTTCAACAGAGCTGTGTTCCTCCTTCTAAGACCACAGAAGAGCAAACTGTCCTCAGATCTCAGACACAATCATCCTGATGCCAATAGAGCACAGAAAAAGGAACATTTGACCTTACACAAAAGCAAGGAATATGTTAACAAGTGTTGCTTACTTTTTCTACTAACAGTACTGAATTTCCTCCCATTTGAGAAGAAGCAGATATATGAAATTCTGGTTATTGATAAAATAACTCTTCATCTCTTCTTAACCGTTACCACAGCTCTGGCCACTGAGTGCATTGAGACATTACCTATGTTTGGTGAATCTACTAATTTACTCACTTACTAAGTAGGCAGTAAGCTCCTATAGGTACATTAGAAAAGGATTGTTTTACCAAGATAGAGACTTACTTTGATATAGAATATGCAACACTGTAAAACTACCTGTTGGTGTGATTTGTCAAAAGCCTCAGCTAGTTTAGTAGCCAAGTTTTGAGTTTAAAATAGATAGGTGGGCTGACTCACACCTTCCTTCCTTCCTTCCTTCTTTCCTTCCTTCTTTCCTTCCTTCCTCCTCTCCTTCTTTCCTTCCCTCCCTTTCTTTCCTTCTTGCCTTCCCTTGTTCCTCTCTCTCTCTCTCTCTTCCCACTTCTTATTGCCTTTCCACAAACTAAAAAATTGCCAAAATGCTCGTTTTTTTCAAGGATGAGCTAATTTCTGTATAGCCTCCAGGTTATCCCAAGCCCTCAATGTACTTTATGGTCACTTTAGCTCCTCATATAAATTAGAACAGGAGGGACAGTTCACTTTGAAATGCTTTGTCCTTCTCAAGACATTCACCTAGGAAATGGGGTTTAATGATACAGACAGAACATCTTAAGCATCCTGGAAACCAATTAAGACTGAGACTTTGAAAAGTAAACAAAAAATGATTTGGAGGGAAAATAACAATGTTACTTTTCCTTAAAGAGACCAGGGATGGAAAGGAAATTTTCTCCTCAGGATGAATTTACTCCATTATGGTGTTGCTTTCTTCTTTTAAATGTAAAAACAAACTTCTGCAGAAGAGACAAGGAGGGAGACAAGAGTTTGAGAAGGATAAACCAGAGCTGTACCCACAGTTGTGGAAAATGGTCACCACAATGGTGCTACATGGGTATAGAAAATCCTTTATAAGCAAAAATAAAAAATTCTCAGTCTCTTCTCAAA
Organism: Rattus rattus; assembly: GCF_011064425.1. Taxonomy (NCBI): domain Eukaryota; kingdom Metazoa; phylum Chordata; class Mammalia; order Rodentia; family Muridae; genus Rattus; species Rattus rattus. Next base: position 31,740,463 of record NC_046160.1, on the reverse strand, counting down.
GATAAAATGCTGTATAATATGTGCTGATTATTTCACTTCACATGCTTACTCAGTCACAAATACTGCTGCTAGCCACCAAGACTGTCCACATGTGTTCCAGTCCCTTAGACATCAGGTTCCTCCTAGGTCTCAAAACTCTGAAGCTCCTCCATGCGCAGTCATTAGCTAAATTCAGGGAACATCTACATTTTTGAGTTTTGAGATTTGCTTCTATTTAATGCAAGGACCCTTTTCCAGTGAATCATAGCTCAAATGACAGCCTTTCAAGTCCCTTCCTTTTCTACTAAGTACTCTCAATACAGTGAAGACAAGTATATTTCCCCATGTGTTCTTCATTCAGAAAACATTTTTATGTATTTGTGAGGTACACTATTGTATTCTAGTATATTATAGTATGAATTGTGTCTATTCATATAATAATTTTATGAATTGTGCCTATTCTTCACATTAGAATATATAAGTAAGCTCTAACTAAAACTACTTTGAAATCCCTTCATGCTTCAGGTACTTATTGGTTTGTTCTCCATGGATTGCCCAATTTGTTTTCTTATATAGCTCAAGACTACCTGTTTTGACTGTCATCACCCATAGTGGGTGATCATATCAATATTTATCATTAATAAAGGAAAATGCCACAAGTCAGTATAGTGGAGACTATTCCTCAACAGGGTCATCCATTTCAACTGATTCTATGGTGGCAAATAGTCAAAACTAAACAGCACGCATCTCTGGGCATGTGGGCCTGTGCTAAATAAAGATGGGTGAGCGTGAGCCTGAGAGAAAGCCGGCACACAGCACTCTTCCTTGGTTTCCACTTCAAATTCCTGCCTTGAGTTTCTTTACTCCTCCTCAGGTTGGGCTACAACCTGCAAGATGAAATAAACTTTATCCTCCCTGAGTTGGTAATGGTCATTATTTTATTCAAGCAACAAAAATCAAATCAGGATATTGTTTTTCTGAATGGATGGGGTGTTAGTGTAATTTCTTACCTTTATTTTATGTGTAGGAACATTTCATCTACATACTTATCTGTGTACCACATGAGTGCCCAGTGCTCACACATGGCGGAAGGTCACTGGATTTCCTGGAAGTGGCAGTTATAAACTATCATGCGGGTGCTAGGTACTTACACTGGATCTCTGGAAGAGTCATTTCTCCACTCTTAAATATCACTGTAGTTTAATTTATGGGCTTTTAATGAATAGTCAGGTTTAAATTTTTTTCATACATTATTGATCATTAGTGTTTAATTTTCTTAGAATTATGTGTTTCATTATCTCATTTATTGATTGTTTGAATAATATGTTGTTTAGGTTTTAAATATATATATATATATACATATATATATGTGTGTGTGTGTATGTTTAATTCTCTGACAGACATGCAGTTATCAAAGATTTTTCTCTTATCTGTAAACAGTCTATTTATACAGTTAACTGTTTTCTTTACTGTGCAAAAGCTTTTTTATACATAAGATGAACATTTTTATTGGATATTTTTAATTTCCATTTCAAATGTTATGCCCTTACCTGCTTTCCCACCCATAAATCCCCTATCCCACCCTTTCCCTCTTCTTCTATGAGGGTGTTCCCCCACCCATCCACCCATCCCTTCCTGCCTCTCCACCCTGATATTCCCCTACACTGGGGGCTCCAGCATTGGTGAGACCAAGGGCTTCTCCTCCCATTGGTGCCCAACAAGGTCATCCTCTGCTACATATGCAGCTGGAGCCATGTGTCTGTCCATGGTACTCTTTGGATGGTGGTTTAGTCCCTGGGAGTTCTAGTTGGTTGATATTGTTCTTGTGGGGTTGCAAACCCCTTCAGCTCCTTCAATCCTTTCTCTAACTGCTCCAATGGGGACCCTGTTCTTAGTTCAATGGTTGGCTGCAAGCATTGGCCTCTGTATGTATTATGCTCTGGCACAGCCTCTTAGGAGACAGCTAGCTATACCAGGCTCCTGTCAGCATGCACCTTTTGGCATCAGCAATATTGCCTGGGTTTGGTGACTGCATGTTTATGAACTGGATCCCAAGGTGGGACAGTCTCTGAATGGCCATTGCTTAAGTCTCTGCTCCAAACTTTGTCTCCATATCTCCTCCTATGAATATTTTTATTCTCTCTTCTAAGAAGGACTGAAGCATCTGCATTTTGTTTGTCCTTCTTCTTTGTGCATCATGTGGTCTGTGGATTGTATCTTGTGTAATCCAAACTTTTGAACTAATATCCACTGATAAGTGAAAGCATATCATGTGTGTTCTTTTGTGATCAGGTTCCCTCAGTCAGGATGATGTTTTCTAGTTCTATCCACTTGCCTATGAATTTCATGAAGCCAATGCTTTTAATAGCTGAGTAGTACTCCATTGTGTAACTATACCACACCTTCTGTATCCATTCCTCTGGTGAAGGACATCTGGGTTCTTTCCAGCTTCTGGCTATTATAACTAAGGCTGCTATGAACATAGTGGAGCATGTGTCCTTGTTATATGTTGGAGCATCTTTTGGGTATATGCCCAGGAGTGATATACCTGGGTTCTCAGGTAGTATTATGCCTAATTTTCTGAGGAACCTCCAGACTGATCTCCAGAGTGGTTGTACTAGCTTGCAATTCTACCAACAATGGAGGAGTGTTCCTCTTTCTCCATATCCTTACCAATATCTGTTGTCACCTAAATTTTTGATCTTGGCCATTCTGATTGTTGTGAGGTGGAATCTCTGGATTGTTTTGATTTGCATTTCTCTGATGAATAAGGATGTTGAACATTTCTTTAAGTGCTTCTCAGCCATTCTATATTCCTCAGCTGAGAATTCTTTGTTTGGATCTGTACCTCATTTTTAAAAGAGGTATTTAATTCTCTGGAGTCTACCTTCTGGAGTTCTTTGTATATATTGGATATTAGCCCTCTATTGGATGTAGGATTGGTAAAGATCTTTTCCCAATCTGTTGGTTGCTCTTTTGTCCTAATAACACTGTTCTTTGCATACAGAAGCTTTGTAGTTTTTATGAGGTACCATTTGTCAATTCTTGATCTTAGAGAATATGCCAGTGGTGTTCTGTTTAGGAAAAATTTCCCTGTGCTTATGTGTTCAAGGCTCTTCTCCTCTTTTTTTCTATTAGTTCCAGTATATCTGGTTTTATGTGGTGGTCCTTGATCCATGTGGACTTGAGCTTTGTACAGGGCGATAAGAATGGATTGATTTGCATTCTTCTATGTGCTGACCTCCATTTGAACCAGCACTATGTGTTGAAAATGCTGTCTTTTTTCCAATGGGTGGTTTTAGCTCCTTTGTCAAAGATCAAGTGACCATAGGTGTGTGGGTTCATTTTTGCATCGTCAATTCTAATCCCTTGACCTACCTGCCTGTTTCTGTACCAATTCCATACAGTTTTTTATCACTATTGTTCTGTAATAGAGCTTGAGGTCAGGGATGGTGATTTCCCCAGAAGTTCTTTTATTGTTAAGGATAGTTTTCACTATTCTAGCTTTTTTGTTATTCCAAATGAATTTGCATATTGCTTTTTATCTTAATACAATGCCAACAATGGAAGAATGAGTGAGGAAAATGTGAACTATATATACAATGTAAATTTTTTATCTGAAGAGAAAAAGGAAGTTAGATAACTTATAGAAAAATAAATGCAAGTGTCTTCTCTTCTTCTCTTATTTGTGATCCCTAGATTTTATATAGCTAAATAAAATTCACATACGCATGTATGACAGGACAGTAGGAATGAAACTGCCCATGGAACAAAGGCACCAACAATGTAGAGAGGGTAGGAAAGGGGTGGAATTTATAGTTGCATGAAAATACCCTCTTAAATAGTACCATATGCATGTATGTAGATATTAAATTTCTTTTTAAAAATGAAAGAAGGAAAGAAAGCAAGCTTCACCTAAGAACTTGGTAGTGGAGTTAACAAAAAGAAAGAAATAGGAAAAGAAAATATGTAATGTTACCTAGACTGTGATATATGTTCTAAAGAAAAAAAAGCATAAGAAACAGGAAATCATGGGAACTGGGGCAATAATTAGATGTATTGGAAAGTGTAAAAGTCATTTATTTTTCTGTGTACAGGTATTTTGGCTGCATCTATCTGTACACCATGTATGCTGTGCCCATAGAGGCCAGAAAAGGCATTAGATCTTTTGGCGCTAGAGGCACAGACAGTTATGACATACCATGTAGGTGCTGGGAACCAAGCTCAGGTCCTCTGGAAGAGTTAAGAGCCAGACTTCTTATCTACTGACCCATCTCTCCAGTCCCAAGACACATTCAAAATTAAAACTAAAGAGGAAGAAAAAAGGAAAGATACAAAGACAGAATATCAGAAAGATGAAGGAACATCTTATTTTTTTATTACAGATAAATAATTACTGTTTTCAAATAGAGTGGCTGTGTACGCAGATTTTGTGATAATAGCCAGAGTACACATTGTAGAACTTGGACTTTGTTGGTTTGGTTTAGTTTGTTTGTTCTCTGAAGCCAAGGCTTTGCAGATGTCAAGAAAGCACCCTGTCCACCCCTGATCACAATCCAGTTCACCTTGACTGTTTTCTATTGTGAAACATGCTCTAGTTAAGTTGCTGGGCTGATTGTGAACTCATTCTGTCCTTGAATTTTCAATTTGTGATTAGGATGATATAATCTACATAATTTTACTTGCTTCTTACTAACTTAGATGTGTTTCATTTATTTACTTTTATTCATTTATTTCATTGAATACGCTTCTATCCCTGAGGTGAACAGGAGAACTGAGAGTGAATGTGCTCAGTTGGTCAAGGACTGAGGAGAACTGTTTTCTACCATCGATTATTATGTCACCTGTGAGATTTTTATAAATGGTGGTATTATTTTGAAGACATTTTTTCATACATTATATTGAAAGACTTCACCGTAAAGAACACTAGACTTCATCATTGTTCCCTTTAATTTTAAGGGGACTACATAATGGGGCTGGAGATGGCTCAGTAGATGAGAAAGCCCTGCTCTGACAGGTGACCCAATTTCAGTTCCTAGTACCCACACAGGATAAGCTACAACTGCCTGTAGCTGCATCTCCAGATATGATGCCATCTCTGGCCTCCATGGGCATCCATATGCATAACATAAATGAAATAATTATACATAAATAAAATTAATTAATGAAATAAATCTTAAAAAAGAAACTGATCATATAGTTTCTATTATTCATTCTGCAAAATAACAGATCTGGATAATAAAAAAATCTTTCATTGGAAGAATAAATTCTTTTTACTCACAATGTGTAGTCTTTTTGATATGCTGTCAGAATCTAAGTAGTTTTAGAGACAAGAAGGAATTTTCTACCAACAAATAAATCTCTCTGAATTGTTCTGGAGTGCTGTATTCCAGTGGGAGGCGAATTAGCCAGAGGATAAGGACTTCCACGCTGGAGTCAACAAAAATAACATAGGTAAAATAAATAGAGAAAAACAATATTGAGGGAATCTTGACTACAGAAAATAATGACAATAATTCATTATAATCGTTATGGAGACTAAAATAAAGGTAGCATTAAAATACACAACAAACACCCTACAAAATTCAGAAGGATGAAGATGAATTAGGAAATACAATCAGAAAAGCTTAGCTGTGTTCCAAAGCACGTGCAGCAACAACAAACAGACTGAAAACAACGACGTGAGGGTGAAGGTGTATCTCAGAGGCAGAGCACTTGTCGCCAGCGGGTATAAATCTCTGGTTCCGATGTCCAGCATGGAAATCGGCAGGCAGGCAGGCAGGCAGGCAGGCAGGCAGGCAGGAAAGAAGGAAGGAAGAAAGGAAAGAAGGAAGGAAGGAAAGAAGGAAGGAAGGAAGGAAGGAAGGAAGGGAGGGAGGGGAAGAAAAGAAGGAAGAAAGGAAGGAAGCAAGCGAAGAAGGGATGTCATGAAACACTCAGACATTAAATGCATAAAATCGTGAAAGAAGGATCAATGTCAAAAGATTATAAAAATCTCAATAAATGTAGGAGGAAAACAAAAACCTTGATATTATAACAGATTTCTTCCAGAAAACTGCTCAATGTTCTTGAATACATATTCAAATAAACTCAAGGTAAAAACAGAGAAGGAGTCTTTCCTGATAAGAAGGCATTGATTTTACATTACCCAGAATAAAATTTGAAATGTAACAATAAGTAAAGACTAAACTTATATCAAAATAAACTTTTAACTTTTGGTGGTTCAAACAATACTATAATAATACAGAATAGCAAAAAGAAATATAGCAGGAGCTACAGTTGAAAGTAAGGAGAAAGGTCCATCTATATATAAAAATATACGAAATGAAGTTCAAAGAGAACAAAGTAGATGTACAAAAAAAATGGAGTTTCTAAACCCTACTGTCAACAGAAAGAACCAATCCATCACATAAAGCTGACCATGTGTCACATAGCTGGTGCTTCAAAAGTTCAACAAATTGTGCAAAGTATAAAGTTGTGTTTCATCCACCAATAGCTAACTAACTTCTTGCCAACCGAACACCACTTCTATCACCCCAAAACTGTGCAAGGAAAATGCTTCCAAAACCATCAAAATATGCAAAATATTTTGCAAGCATTCTTCAAATCCCCAAGCATAGATATATTTTTGTATTACAAGAATAAATACATTTATTTCTTGTTGGCAACAATGTGCTGATTATAGCAGATCTTCCCCTGATTAATGAACATCTGTTGAAGCCTAGTTAGGATTTAAAATTCATGGTCCAGAATTGTAATTCTGTTTTTATCAATGTGGATGTGTATTTCATGTCATGTTTATGTTGTCTATGTAGAATAAATCAGTAAAATAAAACACAGTCTAATTGAAAAAATGGGAAACACTTTAAAAACAGGTAAGTTATAGTGAAGAAATGATTTATTTGTATTTAAAGATTACTTTTTATTATGTTTTCCCTTTCTCTCTCTCTCTCTCTCTCTCTCTCTCTCTCTCTCTCTCTCCCTCCCTCCCTCTGTGTGTGTGTGTGTATGTGTGTGTGTGTGTGTGTGCGCGCGCGCACGTGTGCACACACACGCACACATTTGCACAAGAGATGGGTACTTACAGCCCAACTCATGTTGTCTGACAGAGAAGAAAAAGCCCTTAACTGATGAACCATCTCGCCAATTATTTTTCCAATACAGGCAACCTCTATTATAATTAGGACTGCTAAACATATTAATTTTAAATTGTGTATGTCTTTAATGTTATTATTTGGTTTTGAGATTGTAACTTCGTTATATTTTCCCTTCACTTTCCTCCTTGCAAACATGTTCACGTACACCTCTATGGTCTCCTTTATAGCCATGGCCTCTTTCTGCCCTAATTGTTACTGCATGAATACACATATTTGTATATATACATATATTTAAATATAATCTTTTAGAAAAGTCTTATTTTATTTCATTTATGTTTATGTATGTATGTCTGTGTGAGTATGTGCCACATAAGTCCCAGACAACACATTTATTAATAAAGGAGGTACAAGAAAAAATGGACGTACTCATATCTCTCAACTTACTGTTTTAAAATCAAATGAGGGGGTTGGGGATTTAGCTCAGTGGTAGAGCGCTTGCCTAGGAAGCGCAAGGCCCTGGGTTCGGTCCCCAGCTCCGAAAAAAAGAACCAAAAAAAATAAATAAATAAATAAATAAATAAATAAAATCAAATGAGAAAACAATGTATAACCCCAGGTATGAAGAAACATAACAAGAATCAGATTTTTGTATTATTCTTACTATATCACAAAACTTTAAAATGATAATTTTAAAGTGCAGTTTATGTGACTTTTGGAATCATGTTTTCTCTATTAGAACATGTTCTGTTGATAGAGTTGCTCAGAGTATAACCAGGTTTGTTCATATATTTGCTTTGTTGTTAAAATAGAGAAATTAGAACTAAATAACTATTCACCACAGAGGAATATGCAAATAAAACTCATTAGTGAGAGTGATTTAGTCTGTCCAGAGTATAAATTAACCAGTTCAATGACATAACATCATTATTCAGAGTTACTAGAGCAAGGCTACACACTACATCCTGTCCTCAGACTCTTTTCATTAACCCAGGTTAAATCTAATCCTCTTTTTTGTCATCCCTCTGTTTTCTAACAGGTGCCCAGCACTGTACATTTCTGCACTCTTTGGTAGCCATTTTCTGAACACAAGAGTGAATCACCAAGAGGTTACATGATTCATGCACATTGTATTACTTATTTTAAAAACAATACTGAAAGACTATTGTAACTGCTTTACAGTGTGTCACCTGCTATATAGGGTCACTCTGCATTTTGCTAGGACCAAGTGAATAGACAGCAATAGTCAAGGTAGAGAGAGAAACAAAGTTTTTCATGGTGGAAAGTTCAGTGACTTAATAATTTATTCTGAAATTTGCTTTAAAAAGCTTCATGAGTCATCAAACATGAAATTAGTCTTTTAAAGTGCTTAATTCTCATAACCTCTATTTTTCTTAAACACCCCTTTCCATTCTAAACTGAATAGATTTAAATAATAAGATATAAAGTTATTAAAATCAAAACTGTGTATCCATTTCATCTAGCTACACAAACGTTTCTTTGCTATATGTTGCTCTCTAAATAGAAACTGCTTTATATAAAAAATTAATAGCAGAAATAATTATACAGCTTCTAGGTGAGTCATTCTGTAACTTTTAGTCCTTGGGAAGATTCCACATTTCTAGTCATTTTCTATGCAATGGTTTGTACTACCCATTTACATCGTTGTTAAAATCCTATCCCATTATTAAATACTTTTATGCAATATGGCTGTCATGTTTATGTATCAGCCTTACATTTAAAATTCAGGCGAATACAAAAGATGCATGTTTAAAAGTTTGACCTGGAGATTTTTAGGAGCCTCACCAGGGATTTTACCATCTTTAGCCAAATAGTAGCCTGGGGACACACTGAATTTGAATCAAAAGACGTGATGAACTAATTAATTAATTAAACACTACAAGTATTTATTGCCTTCTTTCCTCCTGATTTGACTTCCAGGATATAAGTGAGTACTGCCTGTAGCTTAGTGAAATACCTATCTACTTAAAAGCTATTTTAACAGGTAAATGAAAACACATTGTAACAAATACATCAGTACGCATGCGTGTTGCTCAGAGAGGTGACAGAATTCAGGAAGCCGTTCAGAAGGTGAGGAGTGAGTACCAAATAAACTGATCAGACCTGATGATGTCTCAGCTGGATTTTGAAGGATGGAGGGGAAAGGGGAACTGTGAAAAGCCCTCAGATCGCTTCTCCTTTATTTGAGATTTCACCACTTCCTTCACAGCCTTGATCACAGTAGTCACAGACACCCCACAAGCAGCTCTCTTCATCACTGTGTAGCTCCCCTCATTATTCAAGTCGGAACAGATGCAGTCACCTTTGCTGATGCTGCACGTGTCCTCTTGCACCACTTCCAAATGCTTCACCTTCTGCTCTACTCCGTTTTTCTGCTGCTTCATGCATCAAACTATGGTTTCATCAGTTATTGGAGTGGTTGCACTCTCCTCCCTAATACAAAACAGTCAGGAAGTACAGCATGGAGTTTATTTGTTTCAGCACCCCCTTTTTCCGTCCCTTCTCCACAGATGCTAACTGCAACATGAACCAATTACTGACAATCATGTAGAGTTTTCACAAACGGATCTGAAGAAGGAAACTTTTGCTTGTATGAAAACATCTTTAAGGAGAATTACCTACTATATGGGCATCCTCTTGATGAGAGTTAAAAATTGAATTTTTAAAAGTCTGTTCTGATTTGGATCTGTCACTCAAAAGATCACTCATTGCAACTTTAACTCCCCACAGTCAAAGTTGGAAAGTGGAGCCTAATGTAAGGTATTTAGGTTTAAAGGCCCCTGTTCCTGTGGGTAATCGAGAGGATTGGGTTCAGCTTCCCAACTCTTCCTTATGCTCTTAACTTTCCATCATATACTGAAATCACAACACCCTCCCTGAAAGTTATGAGTGTGGAGTCATGATTTACCACCCCACATCTGATAGAGAGCTAATATCCAATATATACAAAGAACTCAAGAAGTTAGACTCCAGAGAATCAAATAACCCTAATAAAAATGGGGTACAGAGCTAAACAAAGAATTCTCAACTGAGGAATACTGAACAGCTGAAAAGTACCTAAAGAAATGGTCAACATCCTTAGTTTTCATGGAAATGCAAATCAGAACAACCCTGAGATTCCACCTCATACCAATAAGATCAAGAACTCAGGTGACAACAGATGCTGGCAATCCATTGTTGGTGGGATTGTAAGCTGGTACAACCACTTTGGAAATCAGACTGGCAGTTACTCAGAAAATTGGACAAAATACTACCCGAGAACCCAGCTATACCACTCCTTGGCATATACCCAAAAGATGTTCCAACATATAACAAAGACATATGCTCCACTGTGTTCATAGCAGCCTTATTTATAATAGCCAGAAGCTGGAAACAACCCAGATATCCCTCAACAGAGGATTAGATACAGAAAATGTGGTACATGTAGACAATGGGATACTACTTAGCTATTAAAAACAATGACTTTATGAAATTCTTAGGCAAATGGATGAAACTAGAAAATATCATCCAGAGTGAGGTAACCCAGTCACAAAAGGACACACATGTTATGCACTCACTGATAAGTGGATATTAACCCAAAAGCTCAGAATACCCATGATACAGCACACAGACCATAGTAAACTCAGGAAGAAGGAAGACCAAAGTGTGGATGCTTCAGTACTACTTAGGAGGGGAACAAAATAATCATGGATGGTACAGTGTTCAGATCTGTTTGGGAGATAGAGAGGAGGGGGAAGTGGAAGGAGGGCAGGATCAGGTGTAGGAGGAGACTAAGGAGATGTACAGAGTGTCAGGAAATTGAACAAAGTTATGTAGCAAGGGAGTTGGGGAACTGGGGGTAAGCACCAGAAAATCCCAGATGCCAGAAAAGCAAGAGGCTCCCAGGACACAACAAGGGAATGACATTAGCTAAAATGACCAACACAGGGAAGAGAGAAGCTGTAGAGAGGGTATCCAGAGGTTAGGCATGGCCCTGGTTGAAGGATGGAACCACCCACCCATCTAAAGATTTTAAACCAGAATCGCGCCTGTCAAAAGGAAACACAAACACAAAGAGTGGAGCAGAGCCTGAAGGAAAGGCCACCCAGAGACTACCCCACCTGGAGACCCATCCCATATGTAGCCAGCAAACCCAGATACTATTGCTGATGCCAAGAAGGGTTTGCTGACTGAAGCTTGATATAGTTATCTCCTGAGAGGCTCAGCCAGAGTCTTACCAATACATATGCAGATGCTTGCAGTCAACCATCAGACTGAGCATGGGGACCGCAGTGGAGGAGTTAGGGGAAGACTGAAGGAGCTGAAGGTGTTTGCAACCCCATAGGAAGAATAGCAATATCACCCAACCAGATCCCCCAGAGCTCCCAGGGACTAAATTACCACCAAAGAATGTACATGGAGGGACCCATGGCTCCAGCTGCATATGTAGCAGAGGATGGCATTGTTGGGCACCAATGAGAAGAGAGGCCCTTGGCCCTCTGAAGTCTCAAGGCCCCAGTATAGGGGAATGCCAGGGCAGTGAGGTGGAAGTGGGTGGTTGAGTGAGCACCCTCATAGAAACACAGGGGAGAGGGGTTCCATAGGGGTGATGCAGAGGGGAAGGGAAACAGGAAATGAAGATATCATTTGAAATATATGTAAAATAAACAATAAAAATCTATGAAATCAATAAACATATCACATATATATATATATATAAAATAACATTCGTAATAGGCAGGAAGCTGATGGTGCATGCCTTTAATCAAGCATTCCTGGAGGCAGAGGCAGACAGGCCTCTGTGAGTTCAATGCCAACCTAGTCTACAGAGTTCTAGGATAGTCAGGAGAGACAGAAAATCATGTCTTGAAAGAACAAAACCAAAACCAAAGAAGGAGAGGAGGAGGAGGAAGAGGAAGAAGAGGAGGAGGAGGAGGAGGAGGAGGAGGAGGAGGAGGAGGAGGAGGAGGAGGAGGAGGAGATTTCGGAGATGCCAAATAATGAAGTCAGACTTGATATTAACCCAGAGAAGAGCCAGCCGAATACCTGAGTGTTTCCAAGGACCCTTTAAATGAGCTGCATCTCCAAAACACCAAAGTCCTGTTTCTTTTCAGAATGTCTGCAGTGAAGAGGGACTATATTGTCATTGTCTTTCCTTATGTATTCACTGTGATGTGAAGTGCAATATTGCAGTCCAATATTTCCTTCACCTTTATGCAGAATCTGTTTGCAACTCTTGCCAATCTGCTAGGAACTAAAACAAAAAAAAATGCTATCAGAATTTCTTAAGGAGCTTAAAATTATTAATTCTATTTCCATGCATTAAACATGCATTATATAATTAAAATTTTCACAAATACTAAGAAGGGTGGTTCATTAACGCAGTAAAGTTCTGTGTTAAAGGTCATCCTTTACTTTGTCTTCTTCACTATTTTAATCACTTCCAAGTTCAGGTGTGATTTTTCAATGAAAAATGTGAAAAATCACACAGAAAAGATTTATGTTTGCTCTGACTTAAATCGCATGAGATTTATGTCTGATAGAAAATTTAAGATAGCCGAGAGAATTCCTTGAGGAATCTCTGAGAGAGAAGATAGTAAAAGGCAGGGGGCGGGGTAGGGGGGAAGGATCACAGCATTGAGCATCACAGCACCCAGCGTCAAGCATCCTGTCAGTTATATTCAGTGAGAGACTGCAGTGTGTTCATCTTGCTCTTCCTTCACACAAAATAGCATGCAATGTTGTGCTCCAAGCATAGAACATATTCAAATGGGAAACTGTCAAAAAATACCCATGCCCTGCTATGATCAAAAAAAAAAAAATCCTTGAGTAAATACTGACTTGATTATAAGAGAAGCTTTCAGGATAGCCAAAGGCTGGTAAATTGGTCAGTGGAGTGCCTTTCACAGTGATGCTTCAAGGAGTCAAGCTGTCAACAAATTTTCTGTCTTGCCCATATGGTTTCCAAGATCACCCTCTCTGGGCAACCAAAAGAAAGGACAAGGAGCTCAGTGTTTATGTGCTGGGTCTGGAGATGAAAGATTGTACTTGCTGGTCTTTGCCAATCACATGGCCATACATGTGGCTAAGTGTGGGCTGACAAAGCTATAATTACAGAACTGGAAACCACATCCCAGCAGCAATTCCACAATAAGGAAAACAAGTATTTGAAAGAACTTGTCATCCCTGCTCCCCCATTTTCATCCTCAGTGGAACTTGCAATCCCTGCTCCCTCAGTTTATCCCCAGAAGAGCTTGCCACACCCATCATAGACCCATAGGTGGCTGTAGGTAGTGGCTTGTGTAATTAGATCTAACAAAGTGTATGTGTTTGAATAGTGGCTTCTGGGGTCAGAATATTCCATCATCTCTATTATTTGTGGGAGAAAACAAATGCTTCATGAAAAATAAATCTATTCGTGTACTTGAAGCTATGGAAAGTATCCAGCAATATTTCCAATAAAGTTAACACGACCAGGCATAATCACACAAGCAGAAATCATTTAAATTGGATGAAGAGGGGTGATCTGAAGACAGCCTTTATCTGCTCTAATTTCAATGTAAGGGGGGAAAACTGAAGCTTCAAGTATTTGAACCCGGCAAAGTAGGGTTCAAAGGTCAAAGACTTAGGAAATTCACTAAAATTGTGGTAAATGGTAAGTCTCCCAATCTTTTACTCCAGAATCTGCTCAAATAACATTGGATAGGAGAAACTTGGCTTTGACAACAGTTTCATTTATGACTTTCCTTTACCTCTCAGAATATCACAGATCTGCATAAAACCATTTAGGTTTTGAAGGCTAACTTACCTAATACAACAAAACATGCATTGGTTCTGCTTCCAGACTTTTTGGGAGGTTCAACTTTATTATAACAACTGCATATCAAGAATTCTTTTGTGTTAATATATTCTGCCACAAAGTGGGAAATACAAAAACAATTTATTTTTAAGATATATTCTTTAAGTGTGTGTGTGTGTGTGTGTGTGTGTGTACCTTCATGAGTACAGGTACCTGTATAGGCCAGAAGATTGTGATGGATATTTTCATGTCAACTTAACACGAGCTAAAGTCACCTGAGAGGAGGAAACCTCAGTTATGAAAATGCCTGCATGAGGTCAGGCTTGCAGGCAGCCTGTAAGGTATTTACTTCATTGGTGATTAAAGAACGAGGGACTAGCACACTGTTGGTGGGGCCATCCCTGGGATAGTGGTCATGAGTTCTATAAGAAACCAGGACAAACAAGTCACGATGAACAAGCCAGTAAGTAGCATCCCTCATGGCCTCTGCTTCAGTTCTGGCCTCTAGGTTCCAGCCCTGCTTGAGCTCCAGTCCTGACTTCCTTCAGTGGTTGACTACAATGTAGTTGTAGTTACATCCCCAACTTGTTTTTTTGGTCATGGTATGTCATCACATCAATGATAACCCTAATTAAAAGAAAGATCTAGTATCCATTGGAGCTGGAGATACAAGGAATTTGTGAGCCATCTGACATGTGTGCTGGGCAAGAAATTCAGAGCCTCTTTAAGAGAACAAGTGTTCTTGGTTACTAAGCCATCTCTCCAGCCCAGACAAAGCCATTTTATATCAGTGAGTGTGTGCACAATCCCAACAAGGCTCACCTGTACCATAACTCGCCACTTCAATGTTACCCTCAAGAAAAATTTTCATATGATCTATGCCTCAATCCATAAATTCATCAAGAGGCCGCACTGATGCTCTGCCCACCAAGCAGATCACTAGGTTAAAGCTGTCTTCGTGTACATAAACAATAAAATATAAACAAATTTTCAAAAGAAATTAAGGCAAATCAGAGCACTGAGTATACTTAATGGATTTTAAGAGTCATTTTTTACACTAATGGAAAGCATTTCTATTACTTTAGAGGCCTAAACAGTTTGTCTGTGACCTTCCTTCCATCTGCATAGAAAGCAAATATAGCTTTATCCATCAAACAGATATTCATAATAAGCCTACCTTTCAATTTCAAAGTCAAAGTCCACAGTGTTATGATTATTACATTATTCTTGCAGTTTGTTTCCTGTCTCCAGGTTCCAAGTAGCCTCATTAGTATTACATATGCACACCTCAGTGTTTGAGTAAGAGCATAATTGAGGAATGAGGAGCCAGTGCTTTACATACAGATCCTGGCTTAGTGAAAAACATGCCAACAAATGTTTACATTGTAAAATGTTCTGAGAAACAGAGATCACCGGGAGATGTATACAAAAGAAAACTGAATAAACATTTAATGAGAGTCTCTTTATGATAAGTATCATGGGACAAGGTAGAAAGGACAGGTCAGAAGCTCAATGTCTCCAACAGGAGATGAGGTAATTACAATCACCCTAGATGAAACATAAAATCTGACAGGCCTGCTCATAGGCGAGACAGATGGTGCCCATTTGCAGGGATGACAACATCCTTGTGGAGAAAAGAGAAGTCTGAGACAGGCCTAGAGGATCCATGCAATTCTTAGAACTGCCGTGGGATGGATAGATGGCACCTCAGTCGGGGAGCGTGAGGGTCCATTTTGGATGAGAGAACATCCACAGACTGGAAATACAGTCCTGTACATAAATACATATGTGGGCATGTATTGTTCATATAAGTTTATGTATGTATATTTAATAGATATGAATGTCTATATCATTCATATATCTTTCATGTTGCAGTGACTTCTGCAGACGAAAGGAGTTAGAATTTGAGCACTCTATATTTTGAACTTAAGTAAATCCAAATTTTTAGAGCCATTCAATAGATAGTTATTACTGTCCATGGACTTGGAGACACAGTTTGGCCTCAAGGATATCAGCAAAGCTACACAAAGGATTAATACAGTGAGTTCTGACAAGAGCCTGCCCATGTTTAAACTCTCTACATATTCCATTTTTCTGACTTGAACAAGTTACTCAGACATCTTTGTTTCAGATTCCTAGATTGTAAAATATAGATGATAACAGCAGTACTGACATTACAAGGTCCAGGCAAAGACAAGAAATCCTCTTACATATAATAACTAGGAGAATTGCCTATCACATGGAAATGTTCTATAAAGGTTGATTGTAATACTTACACTTAACACAAAAACACACAATCCTTTCCTGGAGAATAAGAAATAGCTTGTGTAATTCATTTTGAAAACAGTACAATTTCCAACAGAACATGTGTACGTCACATGTAACAAACATATTTAGACAGCATTTGAACCTGCAGAAATTCTCCAACATCACAAGCAGAGCATGGGATGGTCTGGATATCATGCAAAACCTCCTCCATTGAGTAAAGCACAATATGGATTCCAGATAGACTGATGTACAGAAGTTGCTGTGGGTCACCTGTTTTCCAATTCTACCCACTGTCAGTGAACTGCTAGATGCATTTGAGTCTTTTCAACATTGATGCAATTCTTGAGGATTCCTACTAAGAATTTATCAAAATAAAAAAAAGAACCCATGGGAAACATCTTTCATCCCACACCTGCCTATAAACATCTGAGTGTTTTGTTGGGTAATTAAACAGTGGATCTAATGACAAATAAGGCACTTCCTGAAAAAGCAAGCCAGCATCAATCATACACAATATATTAGATCTATCAGTGGGCAGACACTATGGTTAGTCATGGAGGCCACTAGAGAAAAGTCTTTGTGTAAGAGATCAGTAGACCTAATTACAAGAACATTCAGAATTTATAAACTCGATCATCAATTGGCAGCATCATTTATACTGCCAGGATTAAGTTCACATGAGTAATGTATAAACCCTGACCTGATTATGAAATGTGAGAGATTCAGCCAATATTTTAAAAACCACGCACACAGGATCATAATAAAATCAATAAAGAAAGTAGAGGCCAACACCAGGGGAAGAACAGCCAAGTCGGGGGAGAAACATGGAGGGGGACTCCCATGATGGGGCCTTCAGTTGCAAGTTTCCTTGGCCCAAAACTCAAAACTAACAAAAGCTTAATGTCACATAACTGCCCAGAGCAGACATGGCATATTCACCACTGCAGAGTTTGTAGGGTATTTTGGTTTTGCCAATGTTTTCAGTAAGGCTCTGGCATTCAGACACAGATGGTGCCAGGAGGGCTGAGAAAGAGGTTGGTTTTGTGGCAATTGTGACATACATATCCAGACACCGCTATGGCTGAGCAGCTTCTGGGAGTGCCAGGGATCTTCATCTTTCTACTTCTTTTCACCAGAAACTCTTATTTCTTGAGACAAATTACCAACATTAAAGCCACATTCTCTACACCTCGTCCTGAAATGACCTAATGTGCCAAGGTGGGTTGGTACCCAGTGGGCAGGGGGCTCCAACTTCTCAGAGAAGAAGGGAAAGGGAGAAGGGGCTGAAGTGGGGATGTAAAGTAGATAGATAGATAGATAGATAGATAGATAGATAGATAGATAGATAGATAGATAGGATAGATAGTCAGACAGACAGACAGATGGAAATTAGCTCTACACAACTACATATTTGCTCATTTAATCACATAGAAACATTGAGTAAACAAGCACTGTGTCCAGTGCATTGCATTAAGCACTACAGGAACAAAAAGTAAAGAGTGAACAACTGACTCTAAAATGATACAAAATATTAGAGGAAAAAAGCAAAAAATATAGCACAATACTAAAGCTTTAACAAGTAGAAACAGAAAAAATGCAGAACCCTCCGATGAGAAAATATGGAAGAAGGATAAAAGGGCTGCATACATGTTTCTGATCTGGATGCTAAAGACAAACAACATACAATAGTTGGTCTTCTTTACAAACTAGGCACCTGAAATAGACCGTCGGGTTATGCAGTTTGATGAGAACCTATAGAAGAAAGATCCATAAACACAGTAAGCACATTGAGATGAAGCTTCCGGCTGTGAATTCCATTTAGCTTTAGAAAACAGCCTGGCTTTTAAAATCCTTAAAATCCAGTCTGCAGGCCTCTGAATTAGTAAAAGCACAAAGATACTTTAACATAAACATGTAGAAGAAGGCAAATTGATCCACTCTTGTTTTCTTATACAAAGCTCAAGTCCAAGTGGATCAAGGACCTCTACATAAAAGAAAAGAAAAGAAAAAAAAATACTCCCTCTCCAATCTCATATGGTGGAAGATAAAGAAGTAATAGTGCTGGGGTCTTCAACTCTTAGAAAATATAGACTTTTTTAAAAGTTGAAACTTAACTAGAGCCTTTGATTTAGTTTTCTTAAATATGTAATTTTATTATTTTTAATTATGTGTACTTTGTGGTATGTGCACATGACTTGAGGTGTCAGATCTCCCTGGAGCTGAAGTTTAGGTTGTTGCGAGTTCTCAAACATTGATGCTAAGAGCTGAATTTGAGTCCTCTGCCAGAGCTGAACAATTCTTTTTTTAAGTAATCTTTTTAGTGGATAGTTTCTTTATTTGCATTTCAAATGTTATCCCCTTTCCTGGTTTCCCCTCCAGAAACCCCCATCCCATCTCCCACCCCTTACCTCCATGAGGTACCCACACACTCACTCCCTCCTACCTCCCCGCCCTGGCATTCCTTTATACTGCAGCATCAAGCCTTCACAGGACTAAGGGCCTTTACTGCCATTAATGCCCTACAAGGCCATCTTCTGCTACGCATGAGGCTAGGAGCCATGGGTCACTCCATGTGTACGCTTTGGTTGGTAATTTAGTCCCTGAGAACTCTGGGGTGTCTGGTTGGTTGATATTGTTGTTGTTGCAAACCCCTTCAGCTCCTTCAGTCCTTTCTCTAACTCCTCCAATGGGGATTCCGTTCTCAGTCTAATGGTTGGCTGCACACATCCACCTCTGTATATGTCAGACTCTGGCAAAGCCTCTCAGGAGACAGCTATATCAGGTTCCTGTCATGCATTTCTTGGCATCCACAGTATTTTCTGGGTTTGGTGACTGGATGTGGAATGGATCCCCAGGTGTGGCAATCTCTGGATGGACTTTACTTCAGTCTCTGTTCCACTCTCTGTCTCTGTATTTCCTCCTGTGAGTATTTTGTTCCCCCTTCTAAGAAGGACTGAAGAATTCGCACTTTGGTCTTCTTGAGCTTCATGGGGTCTGTAAATTGTATCTTGGGTATTCTGAGCTTTTGGGCTAATATCAATTTATCAGTGAGTGCATACCATGTGTGTTCTTTTGTGATTGGGTTACCTCACTCAGGATGATATTTTCTAGTTCCAGCCATTTGCCTATGAATTTCATGTGGTCATTGTTTTTAACAGTTGAGTAGTACTCCATTGTGTAAATATACCATAGTTTCTGTATCCATTCCTCTGCTGAGGGACATTCCAGCTTCTGGCTATTATAAATAAGGCTGCTATGAACATAGTGGAGTATGTGTCCTTGTTATATATTGGAGCATCTTTTGGGTATATGCCCAGGAGTAACATAGCTGGGTCCTCAGATAGCACTATGTCCACTTTTCCAAGGAACCTCCAGACTGATTTCCAGATTGATTGTACCAGCTTGCACTCCCACTAACAATGGAGGAGTGCTCCTCTTTCCCCACATTCTCACCAGCATCTGCTGTCACATGAATTTTTGATCTTAGACATTCTGACTTGTGAGAGGTGTAATCTCAGGGTTGTTCTGGTTTGCATTTCCTTGATGACTAAGAAGGATGTTGAGCATTTCTTTAGGTGCTTCTCAGCCATTTGATACTCCTTGGCTGAGAATTCTTTGTTTAGCTCTGTACTCCATTTGTAATAGGGCTATTTGATTCTCTGGAGTCTGATTTCTTGATTTCTTTGTGTATTTTGGAGAATTGCATTTAGAGAGAACGATGTTTGGACTGACTGGATGACAATATAGACCACGTGGAAATGCCTCAACTGCTGCTGAAAGGTAACCAAGTACAACATGGAACAAGACAGTGGCCAGAGCCACCTACATCCGGTTCCACTCATGTCATTGCATTTATTTCAAAGTAACCTTATAACTAAGACATATTTCTCACTAGACAAATTATCTCTGTTCACTGTACCCCTTAACCTTTTGAGAACACCCAGGGGATATATAACAGAAAGAATCCAATTAGACTCTCCACAGAGATACTGCACATCTCTGTTGACCACTGCTGTACACAATAGGCAAGTCATGGAGTTAGCATAGATACATATTAACAATGAGTGGGTAAGGAAAACATGGCATATGAACCCAATGTAGTTTATTCTGCCATAAAAAGTCATTTAGGAATGTCAAAAACCAAAGAGCATTATATTAATCTAAATAATTTTGGCCAAAAAACCAGACAGATACTGCATATTTTCACTCATATTTAAAATATGGAGTTCAAAAAATGAGTAATACTTGCAAACAGAATGAGGGGATATTTGGGAAGGGAACGAGTACAGTTGAGAGGATGAAAAAAGAAAAAAGAAAAGAAAACTGGAAGAAAATAATGGGAGATGGAGAAGGTCATCGTACCTGTAGAATATATTTGCATGAGAAGGTCATGTTAAAACCCATTCTTTTCCACAACTAATATGTTGTATAGGAAACTTTTAAATGTAATGAAATCTTAAGAGCTAATGAAAAACAGTCCTATTAGAGGACTCTGCAATAAAAAGACCCTGAGTGATAAAAGTAGGTTCAACATGTGAAGGAATGGAAAAACACATTTTATACCAAATGTGCCATTAAATGGCCAGAAGCGGCTCCTTGTTGCCACATCTAATGTTATAAGTGTATATCCAAAGCCTGGGGTGCCATATTCATTGATGGGGGGATTCTAACTTCTAATCTCCAAGTAGGCAAGAGTACGTCAAGGACATCCTACTGGATATGCAATGATACATGTGGCATTGAGCTTAGAAGTCAAGGGGACAAAGAATCTTCCAAATGGGCCCAAAAGACAGGAAAAATGGCCTCCTGTAATAGTCTAAGGGTAAGATAAAAAGATAATATTTTAACATATGCTTCTCATTTGAACACTTTGAAGTCTCACACATGGAAAGATCACTCCAAACACATTTTAATAAAAAGTGAATTATCAGGTACATGATAGGTGTAGAGAAGCCAAAGCAAAGTCACACTGGAGGCAAGGTGTTTAGGTGCTGAGGGTTCGTGTTTGAAATGTTATTTCACCACCATGGAGCATGCTCTGTCTTCTCTCCCAAATTGTCATTCCTGGGCCAACAACAACAAACTAGGACAAATGTCTACTATCTCTGGAGGCAGGGAATTCTTTCAGTAATTGGAAATAATATACTTTTCAGTCAACAGATTACAGGACAATAGACCCAGGTGGAAACTCTGGAGTCTGTCCATAACCCTTACCTGTGGGTAAGATACAGGGATATGGTAGTTGTGTATGAGCACAGACTAGG
This sequence comes from Rattus rattus, assembly GCF_011064425.1. Lineage (NCBI taxonomy): Eukaryota > Metazoa > Chordata > Mammalia > Rodentia > Muridae > Rattus > Rattus rattus. Next base: position 31,719,059 of record NC_046160.1, on the reverse strand, counting down.
CTGGAGTCAGAACTTCGAGTGAGTTCATGCCTCAACTCAGTGCTCTGACATTTGGGGGTCTGTTTTAATCATGGTCATCTAAAATGGAACCTATACAATTAATATATATTAAAAGGTGATGTATTAGATTGACCTACAGGACATGCTTCAGGGAGTCAAACAATGGCTGTGTTACCGTTAAAAAAGCAAAGAATTTGGTAGCCATTCAGTCTACAAGACTGGGTATCTTAGCAGTTCTAATGTGCTTCTGAAATCCTGGAGAATCCTGGAGAACAGATGGTCTTCCGTCTATGCTGGAATCAGGAAGAAACTAGTAGAAAAAGACTAAAGGAACTTGCCTACAAACGTGAGAGCAGACGTCCACATCATTGGGAAAAAAAAGTGAAAGCAAGCAAACAAAAGGCTTCTTTTTCCATGTCCTCTTATGTGGGCTACCATCAAAAGGTATGGCCCAGCCTTAAGTTGAGTGTTCCTGCTTCAGAGAAGTTTCCAGTGACTAAATCACGAAGCCAATGGTACACCTGGCTCCAGCTGCATATGTAGCAGAGGACTGCCTTATCTGGCATTAATGGGAGGGAAGGGACCTTGTCCTGTGGAGACTGAATGTCCCAACATAGGGAAATGCTAGGAAGTGAGGCCGTAGTGGGTGGGCGGGTGGGTGGGAGGGTAGGGGAGCACCCTCATAGAAGAAGGGGAAGGGGGGATGGGATAGGGAGTTTGCAGAGGGGAAACTGGGAAGGTGGATAACATTTGAAATGTAAATAAAGAAAATAACCAATAAAAAATTCTCTCATACTAGCACCCAGCAGCTTGGGTTTTAGTTGATTCTAGGTATGGTCAAGTTGACACCCAAGACTATCCATCACAGGCTAATGTATACAAACTCCCCTGGCAAATAAGCCACTCTGTTCTCAGTTGCAGGCAGGCATATAGTTGTGTCACACAGTGCCATGCTGAGTGCTGATGGCACTCAATAAATGTCTGTTGACCAAATGAATAGAGACCACTTTTCCATGTATATTGGCTGTTTTAGTTAGAGTGTCTATTGCTAAAACATGACCGACAAGCAAGTTGGGAAGGAAATGGTTTATTTATTTGGCTTATACTTCCAAATAGATCATTGTCCATAATTAAATGAAGTCAAGACAGGAACCCAGGTAGGGTAGGAATTTGGAAGCAGGAGCTGATACAGAGGCTATGGAAGGAAGCTGTTTACTGTCTTGCTTCACATGACTTGTTTAACCTGCTTACTTATAGAATCCAGGACCACCAGCCCAGGAATGGCACCATCACAGTGAAATGGGCCCTCCCCCACTGATAACTAACTGATAAAATGCCTTACAGCTAGAACTCAAGGAAGCATTTTCTCATTTGAGGCCCCCTCCTTTCTAATGATTCCTGCTTGTGTCAAGTTGACACACAAAACCAGTCAGTACAATTGGCAAAACCATATCCTCACAAATTCTGAAAACTCAAAGCAAGGACAATGACCTCATCTGTGTCACTAAGTAACGAAGATGAAAAGAAATGGGTGGCTGTGCTTTCAGTTCATTTTTGGGTATTTTAGTAGTAACATATCTGGAGCAAGTCTTTGCTTATCTACCAGTGCTGTTATTCAGTTAAGGCAAAAAGCCTTTTGATGTGTTTAAATATATGCTGTAAACTCTTCCAAGACAATGCCAAGAGGCTTCCCAGAATAAACTTCATAAGAAAGAGAAACTACTGCTGTCAGAACCCATCAGGAACTTTATCTACTCTGTAAAACAGCTAGCCAGCTTTGATCTTAAATCCTAAAGTGTCCATCTCCTGTGATAGCAGTGCTTGTGCATGAGCACTGATGGATGACAGATGGAACTGGGGATTGATGATGAGTCTGAGTCACCATCACATGGCTCTAATTACTGGACTGAAGACTAGGATCTGCCTCCATCTCAGTGAGGGATGTCAGGAAACCTCCTCACAGTTAATATCAACCCAGTGCTAATCTACATCCATGTCATGCCTCATCTCTGGGCTTCAGAATCAACACTCTGGTTGCTTACATATCATATACATTGAATTAAATAACCTTTAAAATGCATTTATCCAAACACTTAAAATGCTTCAGAATGCAATCTTATTTGAGCTAAAAATTTTTCTAGAGAAAATCAAGATAAAATGCCCTAAGTTTGGCTCCTGTATATTTTGACCTTTTTAAAACTATTTTTTGTTTGTTTTTGAGGTAGTGTTGCTTGTAGAACAGGTCGAACTCCTATTCTTCATGCCTTCACCTCCAAAGTCCTGGGAAAATTCTGCTTTAACATGAGTTAAACCTATTAATATTCTCTCACGCAATACATCCAATCTGTAGCTTCCCCTCTCTTAATTTTTCACAACTCTCCCATCACCTCCCTTCTTCCCCAGATCCACTTCCCTGCCCAGTCTCCTCCCAGAGAAAATCAGGTCTCTAGGCATGCTAACAAAACACATGTACAACAAATTACAATAAGACCTGGCACAAACCCTCACCTCAAGGCTGGACTTTTAAAGAGAAGGAAACATGGCTGTCAAGAGATGACTCATTTGTTAAGAACACTTTTTGCTCTTCAGTTCCCTACACGCAAATAATAGCTCATAGTGTTCCATAACTCCTCTTTGAGGAGGACTAACACTCTGTTCTGACTTCCATGGACACAACAAGGGTCACATATGGTACACAAACATACATACAAGCAGAACTCTCACATACATAAAAAGAAAAAACTAACAGAATTTAAAAAGAAAGAAGAGGAAGACAAGAAGATTAAATGAAAAAAAGTAATCATAGGGTCATTTATACACCAAGGAGATAGTTGTTTCTTCTTAGGAACAAGAAAAATGACCTCTACCAACACTTCAGATTTAAAGACCTGGTCTAGAATTTATAATATCTGTTTCCATAGTTTAATTCTTGAGCAACAGAATCTTTTTATGGCCCCTCAAGCACACTAAAACATCTCTATGATGAAAGCTGATAAATTGTTCAAGTTTCGCCTATTTAAGCAGATATCAGGATTCCACCTTTTGTAGCCCAAGGTTGGCTACTGTTTTATGATTTGTAGATGCCATTTCAATGTATAGATTGAATTTACATTTATCAAAATATAATTAATAAATAAATCTTGCATCACAACTTTTAAAAATATTCTTTAAATAATTCAATGGTGGGTTATTACACATGGAAACCAGACATTACAAACAGACTGCTTCTCATCTCTACCTGTTACCTAAACCATCATTTCTTGCACTAAGTCCCACTACTGAGATAAAATAACCAAATCAAGTAACTAATGAAGAGCAAAGGGTTGTTTTGGCTCACAATTCTGCAGGTTCCAGTCCACAATTATGTAGCTTCACTTGGTATGGCTCTGTGGAACAACCACTCATCCCAGTAAGACACATTACAGTGAACAGCTCACTTCATAAACCATCAAGTAACAGAGGAGAGAGAACGCTTATGGTGTGGGTCTCACAATCTCTCCAAAGGGCATGTTCTTAGTGACATAAGGATCTCTATGGGGCCCCACCTCTTACAAATTCATCATCTGTAGTTTCCCCCTGGGAATAATACCTTTAACCCACTATTCCTCAGAAAACATTTGACATTTGAGGTTTCTCAACTCTCGTTGATTTTATCGTTGTTGTCTAGAAAATGTTGAGAGTTGTATCTTCGATTCTTTTGCCAGCTCTAACGACTCTTTTCCTATTATTAGGTGGCCTTGCCCAGTCTCCATATGGGGTTTTTGCCTTGTCTCTTGGTTTGCATCTTGGTTTTTTCTTGTTTGGCTGCCACCCTTGGAGGCCTGCTCTTTTCTGAAGTGGAAACAGGGGAGTGAATCTGGGGAAGAGGGGTGGTAGAACAAACTGGGAGAGTGGAGGGAGGGGAAACTATGTTCAGAATATACTGCATGAGAGAACCAATTTTCAATTTAAAAAGAAAATATTAAATAATTTTACTAATTTAATCAAATTCCTTCATATGTATTTATGATTTTTTTTAGATTGCATCTTAATTACATTTTTCTCCTCCCTTTCCTTCTTCCAAGCTCTCCCATAAACCCCTCCCTGCTCTCATTGAAACTCGTTGGATTTTGATAGTGAATACATGACTTGTTTCCTTCCCCTTTTGACTTCTGGTAATCTAATCACTGTGCTAGAGCCATGATGACCTTCATAGGTGACATCTCCACTCTCTGTTATGATCATCCATAATTTGAAGCTCTACCAGGGTGTACAGGATACACTTTGATCATTAGTTTATGTGATTTCAGATCTCCTCTGTTGTTTCTGTGTTTGTGCTTCCTACATTCCAGTAAATATAACTTTTTTCCTGACTATTCAGCAGGCTTAGGGGCCCTTAAACTTACTGATTTTTATGAGAAGTGGCTCTGCTCCAATATCAACTAGCTTAATGCCTTTGTTATTTATATTTCTGCTGTTGATACCCGATTCTAGAAGCCTTTGTGCATCCTGTCAAAATGCATGTATGGTGCACAAAACAAGACTTCTGCTAATGTCAGGGTTGGTCCCATAATGTTATATGTTCCAGAGATACCACCTCAAACTTACTTAAGTACGCTCTATAACAGTGGTTCTCAACCTGTGGGTCGCGACCCCTTTAAGGCTTGGCCAGCAGATGGCCTATATATATCATTTACATTACAGTTCATAACAGTAACAGAGTTAGAGTTATAAAGTAGCAACAAAAATAATTTTATGATTGGGGGAGTCTCCACAACATGAAGAACTGCACTAAAGAGTCACAATATCAGGAAGGTTGAGAACCAGGATTTTATAAAGTTTGCATAACAACACTGCCTCATGAATAAATCTCAATGGCCATGTCCCTGTTGGTAAGGAATGCATGAGTATAATTTCCTGTGATGTAAGGAGAAGAATGAGACCATTTCATACACTTTTTAATATGGACCCTCACCATGACATTGAAATTTATACTCACAGATATATGTGAAATTAAGAGGTCATTGTACTTAAAGACCCTACAAAGGTCAAACCATGTCTTGCTGTTATATAAGAAAAGCTCCCTGGGAGACTAAACATGGTTAGGACAGAGAAGGTTAGGGCTGGAGTGTTAGGGTGCTATAAATAACAAAAAGAATGATAGGATTACATTGGTGTATGAAAGTCATTAGGGCTCAAAGACCAGCTTTATCACCTGGTCATCTAGGCAAGGTCTTTAAGGCCATGGATGCCTTTGGAAGACAGGAAATTTTAACATTTTATCAAACATGCCTTCATGTGTTTAATTCCTTATTCTACTTTTTCTTTAGGTTCTTTAGGAGAATAGGTATTGAGGTCTCTGCTCATCACCATGGTCTTGCGACTTAGAATAGTAGCTGGCACCTTATATACTCTCATGAAATATTTGTTTGGAAATATAAAGAGAAAAAGAAAGAAAGATAGAGGAAAGGGAAATATCACATGTCCCTGAATATGTCAGTAAACTACCATGGGACACCCTGCCAGACAGCAATTTTCATGCAGAATGAGGACGCTTCAGCAATTTGTCCTAAGAGAAAGAAAAACATCTCCCTGAAGCTGAGTGAGTAAGTAAACCCTGAGTCACCAAGGGAAAAGTTTGCTGTGATTATAGCCTGGTGATTCTCTGTAGAATGTGTTTCCGGTCTCTATTCCCCATTGGCTCATATCAAAAGTATCAAAGAAGCAGAAAGGCTACAGAGAAAATATGAAATCTCCTCCATCTGATTTGTGTAAATCCCGTGGGACCATGTGCTGCAGTAACACTGAGGGAGAAGAACATCTCTCACCAAGGTGCCACACTGGGTTCAGTGGAATGTTTTGAGCCTCGAGGCACCAGAATTCAGAGGCATAGACCTAGCATAGCACCAAGAAAGCCAGAAAACTGAACCAGCAGCCTGAGTAGACAAGCACCCAATTGAAGCAGAATATCCTCTCAAAATCAAGGATCTTACTCCCCAGAGATTTCTAGAAATATTTTCTAGGAACAAAATTCAGTATTAGAACTACAGTAATCTATAGGTTTATCTCTAAGCCTGTAAAGTTTTCATTTCGTACTGATATCCCATTTGTGCTCTGAAGCTTGTATCCAGATACATCTATCAGGATATGTATTATGATTTAAGTAAAGATGTTTGAGACAGGATTCTTCCAAAGATTGAATATAACTCAGGCTTTTCCCACCAATTTTGGGAGGGGTTATTAGAAATAGTAAGCATAGTTCTGTTTACCCTGACACCTGAAGCAATTAAAAATATGTGATAGTATTTTCCCCATTCACTAAATGTCACATTGAACCTTTAACTCTGCTGTGTTGACTTCTATCAGACGAAAGATTTAAAATTAAAATGGGCCACTGTTGGTTGTCAATGAACTTACTTCTAGAATTTTTGTTTCTTCTTGTTTATTTCAATCTGACTATAGAAAACCATAATTCATTTCATTAAAAAAAAAGAACATGGAGTTTAAACCATATACTAGAAAATGCATAATGAAAATACATAATGCCGCAGACCCTGTCTTCTATGCTGATGAGGACCAGTGGTATTTCAAGCTGAGGAAAATGCTTCAGATTTAGCCTCTAAGCTTTGTAACATCTATGAGTCTATGTCAGTGCTGTAAGCACACTGACTCATCCTCCTCAGTTATAGAAGATTTTCTGTTAACATCAAAAAATTAATATTTTTGGATACACACACATAAATGCACATAACACACACACACACACACACACACACACACACACACACACACACACACACACACACACACACACACACACACACACACACACACACAGTGGGAGGTAAAACCATGCCAGGAAGCTTGGTAAAGTAGAGCAGGTTTGAGACCTGGAGACTCAGTGGAGACATACCTAAGACTTAGGTGACTCCCTGCTCCCTGCTAGAGTCCTGTTCTGCAACACATGCCACCTACCCCACATAAGGAAACATGACCTTTGGTCACATAGGCCCAGAACAGAGTTCTTCATGCTGATGAGGTACCTACAGGCCCTGAGGGCTTAGTTTATAAACTTCTCTTCTCAGACATTCCTCCCTGCAAAATATATTTAATTTAGGGTTCACCCTGAGAAGTTGGTATAGTAAGGGGTTCATTTTTCATATTCTATTCATAAGCTAAGACTTGGACCATTTAGACCATTTGCTGTCTATGCTTCTGCAGTTCTGCAGATGATCTGCCTGACCTATTTGCTTTAAGGCTGGCTTCCCCAGGCCCCAGTTAGCACCTCAAAGTGACAGAGCAGGAGACTAGGTAAAGTCTCTATAGGGAATTTCACTTCTCTAAGTTGAAATCTCTGGGAGAAAAGAAGAGGGGGACTTATCTCTGTCCTTTGTTCTCAGTAATTGTAAGATTCTCAGAGCATGTGCTTACATGGTAAAAAAAAAAAAAAAAAAAACCTCACTGCAGATCTGCACATAAATGCAGTCATAAAGTGAATAAAGATATAACAGAGAATGCCTATGTGCATATACACTAGGAGCTATTATCTGGCTTAACTTTTACCATTTGTTATGAGCTTGAAGGGTCATGGAAATGTTTTAGACTAATTTAGTCAATATCTTATCTCCTGTTTTTGCACCTGGGGTCCTGTACTGTATATCTTCTTTACAACCTTGGGTTAATGATTTCTATAACCCCTTGGAATGTGCCCTAAGTTTTAGAACTCTGCTGTTATCGCAAAAGCAATTAAGCATTGCCCTTATAAAAGGAACTCAAATGCCTCTACAGGGGTTGTCATTTGGAAACAATGGTAAACCTGCATGCTGGATATTTCTGCAGAATAAACACTCTTTTTTTGCATACTATCTGAATCTGGAGTTTTCCTTCATTGAATTTTGGGCTCTCACAATGGTATGCATTCATTTCTACCATGAACAGTCAGTAAGCAGTCTAGAACCATGGCCTGTCTCTTTCATCTACCACGACAATGGGGAACACGTAGAAGGTCTTCACCTACAGCTTCATTCTGCTATAGAAGGTCTCTCTGATCTACCAGACAACCACCACCAAGCTATGGACAATCACTGCTGAGACAAACTAGAACTCCTCCTTCCCCTGCCTAAGGGCTACACTCTGTCCCCAGCCTGAGGACACCCCTACTCCTCTGTAACTCTCAGAAGCACCTGGATGGCCATCTCCTACTTTCCCACTTCTCAGTCTGTGCTTTCCCACAAGCAGGAATAGCACTTCCCTGAAGCCCAGTCTGACAACAGGCAAAGAAGTCACTTAACCAGGAGACAAAGGCAAAGAAAGCCTTGGTCTGACCCTTATTAATCCCCTCCTAATGTATGTAGACAGGGGATGGACAGGCAACAGAACCATAGCGAACAGAGATGTGAGCCAAAGCAAGAAGAGAGGGATATTAAAAAGACCTAATATCAATACTTCTCAAAGCATTTCATGAAATAGAAACAGAAGAAATACTACCATCCTATAAAGTTATACTAATACCACAGTTACACTAATAACTAAGCCACACAAAGACCCAACAAAAAAGAGAACTTCAGACTAATTTCCTTCATGAATATTAATGCAAAAATACTCATTAATATTCTTGCAAACAGTATCCAAGAACACATCAAAATGATCATTCACCATGATCAAGTAGTCTTCATCCTAGGGATATAGGAATGGTTTAAGATACAGAATTCCATCAATGTAATCCACTATATAAACAAACTCAAAGATAAAAACCATATGATCATTTCATTAGATGCTGAAAAATACAACACCCCCTCATACTAAAGGAATGGAGAGAATAGGAATTTGATGTCCATGCATAAATATAATTAAAGCAATATACAGCAAGCCGATAGCCAACATCAAACTAAATGGAGAGAAATTTGAAGCAATCCCACTAAAACCAGGGACAAGACACGGCTGTCCATTCTCCCCCTATCTATTCAATATAGTGCTTGAAGTTCTAGTCAGAGCAATTAGGCAACAAAAGAAGATCAAAAGGATACAAATTGGAAAGGAGGAAGTCAAGTTATCACAATTTGCAGATGATATGATAGTATACATAAGTGACCCAAAAAATTCACCAGAGAGCTCCTACAGCTGATAAACAACTTCAGCAAAGTTGCTGGATATAAAATTAACTCAAACAAATCAGTAGCTTTCCTCTACTCAAAGGAAAAACGGGCTGAAGAAGTAATTAGGGAAATGGCGTCATTTACAATAGTGACAAATACTATGAAATATCTTGCTGTGATGCTAACCAAGCAAGAGAAAGATCCGTATGAGAAGAACTTCATGTCTCTGAAGAAAGAAATTGAAGAAGACCTTAGACTATGGAAAGATCTCCCATGCTCATGAATCAGCAGGATTTACATAATAAAAATGGCCATCTTTCCTAAAGCAATCTACAGATTCAATGCAATCCCCATCAAAATTCAATTAAATCTTCACAGAAATAAAAAGAGCAATTCTCAAATTTATCTGGAATAACAAAAAACTCAGGATATTAAAAACCATTCTCAACAATAAAAGAACTTCTAGGGGAATCACCATCTCTGATCTCAAGCTATACTAGAGAGTACTAGTAATAAAAACCACATGGTATTGGTACAGAGACAGACAGGTGCATCAATGAAATAGAATTGAAGACCCAGAAATGAACCCACCAAATGTGATCTTTGATAAGGAAGCCAAAACCATCCAGTGAAAAAGAGAAAGCACTTTCAACAAATGGTCCTGGTTCAACTGGCAGTTAGCATGTAGAAGAATGTAAATTGATCCATTCTTAATTCCTTATACAAAGCTCAAGTTCAAGTGGATCAATGACCTACACATAAAGGCAGCTATGATGAATCTCATAGAAGAGAATGTGGGAAAAAAACCTCAAACATGTTAGCACAGAGGAAAATTTCCTGAAAAGAACACTGATGGCTTATGCTCTAATATCGAGAATTAACAAATGGGACCTCATAAAATTGAAAAGCTTCGGTAAGGTGAAGGACACAGTCAATAGGACAAAACCACAACCCACAGATTGTGAAAAGATCTTTATAGGCATACATCCAATAGAGGGCTAATATCCAAAATGTACAAAGAACTCAAGAAGTTAGACTCCAGAGAACCAAATAGCCCTGTTAAAAATGGGGTACAGAGCTAAACAGAGAATTCTCAAGTGAGGAATCTCAAATGGCTGAGAAGCACCTAAAGAAATGTTCAACATCCTTAGTCATCAGGGAAAGGCAAATCAAAATAACCCTGTGATTCTACCAGGCAGAATGACTAAGATCAAAACTCAGGTGACAGCAGATTCTGGTGAGGATATAGAGAAAAGGGAACACTCCTCCATTGCTAGTGGGATTGCAAGCTTATTACAACTACTTTGGAAATCAGGCTGGTGAATTTCCTCAGAAAATTGGAAATAGTTCAACCTGAGGAGCCTGCTATACCACTCCTGGGCAAAAACCAAAAAGATGCTCCAACATATAGCATGGATATATACATGCTCAACTTGTTCATAGCAGCCTTATTTATAATAGCCAGAAGCTGGAAACAACGCAGGTGTCCCTCAACAGAGGAATAGATACAGAAAATGTGGTACATTTCCCCAATGGAGCACTACTTAGCTATTAAAAACTATGATTTCATGAAATTCCCAGGCAAATGAATGGAACATAAAAATATCATCCTGAGTGATGTAACCCAATCACAAAAGAACACACATAGGATATAGTCACTGATGAGTGGATAATAGTTAAAATGAAGCTCAGAATATCCATGATACAATTCATAGACCATATAAAACCCAAAAAGGAAAAGATCATACCAAAGTGTGGATGATACAGTACTATTCGGTAGGGGCAAGAGAATAATCTCTAGGAAGTGGAGGGAGAGAAGGATCTGGGAGGGAACGAGGAGGGGAGGGAAACTCCAAGACCAGTTCAGATATGGGAGGAGATGGGGAAGAAGTACAGAGTCATGAATTTGAAAGTAGGTGTGTAGCAGTGGGGGAGGGGGAACGTTGGGTAGGCACTAGAAAGTCCCAGAAGCTAGGGACCCTAGAGATTCCCAGGACCCAGCAGGGGGCACATTAGTGAATAGGCACGACCCCCAGTTGAGAGATGGGGCCACCCACCCACCTCAAAAATATTAATCCAGAATTCTTCTGGTGAAAAGGAAATGCAGTGACAAAGAGTAGAGCAGAAACTGAAGGAAAGGCTGCCTATCTAGGGATCCATCCCATCTGCTGACACCAAACCCAGACATTATTGCTGATGCCAAGAAGTGCTTACTGACAGGAACCTGATAGAGCTGTCCCCTGAGAGGCTCTGCCAGAGCCTGACAGATACAGAGGTGGATGTACACAGCCAAACATTGGACTGAGTATGGGGACCCCAAAGGAGGAGTTAGGGCAAGGACTGAAGGAGCTGAAGGGGTTTGCAACCTCATAAGAAGAATAACAATATCAACTAACCAGACCCCTCAAATCTCCTAGGTACTAAACCACCAACCAAAAAGTAAATAGGGGTTACCCATGGCTCCAGCTGGATATGTAGCAGAGGATTGACTTATCTGGCATCATTGTGAGGGGAGCCCCTCAGGCCTGTGGAGGCTTGATGATCCAGGATAGGGGAAAGATAGGTCACTCAGGCAGAACTGGGTGGTCGGGTAGGGGACCACCCTCATAGAGGCAGGGGGTGGAAGAGGAGATAGGGGACTTGTCAAGGGGAAACTGGGAAAGAGGATAACATTTGAAATGTAAATAAATAAAAGTGTCAATAAAAAATGATTTTTGTCACCAAATCCCAACTACTTCTGGAACTAAAATGAAACTATACACTAAAATTTAGCTGTACTAAAAGCCAAAACTATTATTTATCTGTGTTGACAGAAGAGGAACTTTCCAAAAAGAGTACCCCAAAATAGCTCTTGGCAGTCTCTCAAGGGCAGTGGCTGTGGATCTGTGTCCAAGACCCATGACTCTGTTTCACTCAAAAATTGATACCCTGAAAATCTTAACCCTTTCGATTTTGTTGTTATATGCATTTATTACAGCATCGAGGGTATGAAAAAAGAAGGCAGGATGCAATACAGATGCTGCAGATATATTATATAGGACTGGAAGCCCCATTTCCTGCACGTGACCTCAAGCAAACTATGTGAGCTGAAATAATGGGGATCAAAGTGAATCTGCAGTGACCTAGGATGAAGACACTGAAGAAGAATAGTTCCTACCATATCAGAAGCATGGATGCCTTGGGTCAGAGAGAGAGGCAGGGAGGGCATCTGGAGAGACAGCGGCATTCAGGCAGAGAAACCTGAGGTGGGAGGGATTCGTATAAGTTAAAATGCAGATGCTAATAAGCCATCCTGAGGATATTATGAAGTGCGCGTAGGAGGGAGAAGGGAGATCATCAATATCACCTTTCTCCTTGCTATATATAGAGAAATCAATGCCAAGTGGAAAATGAGAAACAGAGATTGAGGCAAAGGAGCTCAGTATGACATATGTTCTCAAGGCAGAAGACGAATTAAAAGCTCCACCATTTGTACTGTGATAACACGGGGGTTTAAAAGCATTCTGGTTAAGCAGTACAGTCGGATTGATATGCTATAGGACTGACGAGCTTTCTTCATGGAGCTGTGTTCTCTCTGGATCCTTAATCAACAGGTACGGTGAGAGAGTGATATGTTTGTCTCTTGCCTTTTCGGCAGAATTATAATAAGCAAGAGGTGTACTAATAAGTAAACTGTGATACAGATTATGAAATGTCTCCAAGCCATGACTCTGTCTCTTCTGAGATCATAAACATAGTTTACTCCTAGAATGCACTCCATCCACAGGTTAGTACTGGGATATACAGCAGTGTTCCATGGGGACACGTTTTATAACTTAAAAGATTCTAATGTTGAACTCAGGATAGAAGGAGAGCGCACACTAGGTTTTATACATCACATCTATAGACTGTGGAAGTGATAAATAGGACAATGACCTTGAAGGCATGCTGTCAGACATGAAACCCAGCCAATGAGAGCAGCATGCAAAGGAGAAGCAGGGATAATGACTTCTAGCCAATTATAGATCTCCTCTATTCTGAGCTATATAGTTAACCCTTTGGCATATGGACTATCTTTAATAAAGGAGAAGTCAAATTAGTCTATGTGGAAAGGAGGAAAGGCTCAGAAATATCAATGACTCATCAGGGACCCCAGCTAGGCAGAAACTCACCAACGCAGAATCGTCTTTTGAACCTGCCAAGATGCCATATCTCCTATAAATTACTCTCAATGAATGAACGAGGCCAACAATGACATCCTGTCTAATCTCATTGGCCCCTACCATCCTTTAGCTTGCTTTCTGAAGCATAGCTAATATATATTTGCTATCTGGGAAAGATGATGTTCGGTAATCTTTATCGAAAGAATAAGGGAATGATGCTTAATTAATGTTCTTTTTCCAAAATACGGCTCTTTACTGTTCCGTAGGGTACTTAGGGATGCTAAGGTTTCCTCTGGCCTGTGGAATGTTGTCATATGAGGACAATAACAGAAGAATGGTAGTAACCACAAGCCGGTATGCTCTTGTTGCAGTGAGACCCCGAGCATTTCCAGCAATCAGCATGTACTACACTCCTGAAAAGTGGGAGGTATCTCAGATCCACGTAGGACTTTTTAAGCATCATGTAGGAGGGACACACATGCCATTCCTTCTGACAGCTCTTCTACACTGGTGTCAGAACAATAGTGCCTCTGGCTGTATATTGAAGTACATCTATGACAAGAAAGGCTCACATTTACGGAGCACTTGACACTCTTGTAAGTGCTTCAGACATGTATTCATTTGTTCCTCTTAGAGGAGTCAGAATTATTGTAACCTTCACTTTGTAGATATGGAAAAGACAACGAGACTAAGAAACCAGTATGATACACACACACACACACACACACACACACACACACACACACACAATATAGGTAACTAAGTCTATAATCAACCAAAGCAGGGTAACATTAGTGCCTACACACTTTATCACTACACATCAGTTCTAGAAGAGACAATGAGAAGAAACAAAAAGACCCCTGAGGATTGCAGTGTGTGGAGTAGAGTCCTATAGTAAATACATGCTCAAGGGACAATGTCTTACTCAAAGTTGCAATTCCTGCTAGATCATATTAAGCCCTCATTATGCACAGGATGCCCTCAGAAGCACAGTGGGAAAATGATAAATGAGGACTGTGCCATTCCCATGACCTTACAGATGCCAGACAACCTCGAAATCTTGCAAGTGTTGTACACAGGAGGCAAGTGAGACTGCGATTAAACTAAGTGGTGTCCGGTCTGGCACAGACAGGATTCAAACCCCTGTCTGCCTGGGAGCACACTGCATCTATTCCATGCAGTTCAGAAAAAAAAAATGATCTGTGCTAGTCATTGGATTCGAGGAAGTGAGTCTATTAAGCAGGTGGCAAGCAGAAGTAAATGATCAAGGGGCAAGCTGAGGATAGATAGAAGCAGTAAATAGACAGGAAAACATCAAGTTAAGCATTCAAAGATTCCAGCAGAGATGGCTGCAAATGCCTTGTTAAAAAACTAACCAAAGGCATGGTGATCAAATTGGGAGGGTGGGGGGAGGGTTGTAAACAGCAAGAAGAAATTGACTGGGGAAGCCCTATTGAGGCTGCCACCTGGAGGTTCTGATCAAAACGATCAGCAGCAGAGAACCAGATCCCCTTGGCCCAGGTTTCCAAATAAAAGGACAGATAGCAAACAGAAGATAGATAACATTGACAAATTGGATACTTTCAAATATCCAGCAGAAATTAACTGGTGGAGTTGAGGCAGTCCGCTAGAGTTCCTGGCTTAGCTTTCTCTCCATGAGAAATAAGCTCCTCCTGGGTGACCTTCTGGCTCCCAAAAGTCCCATTGTAGACATTTTTGTATCATGGGATAGTCTAGTAGCATCTTTTGGAAATGTTTTACCTTCCTAGCTATTCTCAATAATGCAGTGGTTTGAATCTTTGATTTATTTCTTGTCTTCATTATCACAGAGATGGGGGATTCAGACATTTGCTGGACGAGGGCTCTTAGATAATACTTTGAAGCAAATATTATTAGTTCTGAAACAGAGTCGCCAACACACAAACATAACCAGCTTCTCATCGAGCTCAATCACATGACAATTTGCAACTATAATGTTCATTAGAGCATTGCTAAGGCGGGGGTGGGGGGTGCTGCTGTGTCCCAAAGTGGAGTCTCCAGCTTACTGACTGAAACAAATGCCCTACTCTCTGCTTACATGTTTCCCTTGCCTGTCATTGTCTGACTCGGCTACAAGGCAAAGCATGACAACCAAGTTGCCAGACCACATTTACCCAAACCAAGTGCCAATTGATGTGCTATGATTTCAATGTTCTAAAAGAAAGTATATCAAACACCATGCCCTATGTAAGTGTGCCCTCTCTTTGACCTTGTATTTCCAAGGACTATGAGTGACATCTGAACATATAAAGACTTTCTTGGGCTAAGCAGTTTACAAGGATCCCCAAATTCAAAATAGTATCTGTAAGTATAGAGTCTCAGGCTGACTGCCCGAAATGCCTCATTTGACCACTTTTATTTTTTTGGTAGCCAGACATTTCCTTTTAGTTCTGCTGTTAGTCAGCCTCTACTTTAGAGACATAACTTCCATAGTAGACCTCTTTCATTCTACCAAGTGCTTTTAAAACATTACTTCTATTCAGAAGAATCCTATATCATGCTTTTTTTCAACACCTTTTATGTCCTCTGTAGTCAGGATGACTACTTGAGCTTTGACATCCAAACACTAATGGGTATTATTACAAAAGAAACCTGTCCACTTCAACCTCTGCAAGTCCTTACCATGAGAAATGAAAGATGAATCTGTAGAAACTGAGCTTATTCACTACCAAAGAAATGAATGGTACAGCTTTCCAACTGGCTCACATATTCTAACCCTTCCCAAATTTCCTGAGCCACATCACTTACAAAATTAAAGCCATAATCTCACTACAAATTCAGTTTCTTCATAAATACCAATTATTGTTCTTCACAGTATTTTCTCTCTTCAGAGTCATAATTCTCCACGCTATAATGCCTGTATATGTGTACCCCAACAATCCAGGTTCACCCTACTACTTTTGTGAAGTACCAAAGCTGTCATCAGGACACATGCCCAAATATAAATAGTTTTATTTATGGTTATCTTCCTCATAATGAGGTCCTCTCTCAGGACCTCATTTTCAAAAGCATAACTAGAAAGGGCCTCCATCCATGTTCTCCAACCCCTTAACTATGGAGAACCTAACTCCCAGTGATGCAGCAATCTCATTTTTATCTTACCCCATGCTCCTCACTCCATATTCCCTGAGATAGAAAACACTATTCTCTCCATTTCTGTTTATTTAATATTAACCTTTCTAGCTATAAAAATAGGAGGAATTCTTAGCTTCATTAGGAATTCAGGTTTTGTAGCAGAGTAAAACCAGAAACATCAGTGCTCACTTACTTCACTCATTCATAGGATGATTTTACTCTTAAAATATACTCAGCTGTTTATTAAATCTGTTTATGGCTTAAAAGACCAAGAAAAAGCAAGTAATTCTATGTCTGTAACAGAGAACCTTCTTTACAAATAATAGAAGCATAGTACTAATCAATAATATCATCACTGTAGCCGTAGAGGACGGTGTTTGACAGTATGGTTAATGAATTGCATTTATACTGACATTCCATTGCTCTCTTGTCATTTGATTTCTCTCCCTTGCCTGAGAACCCTTCCTAAAATTGCACTGTAGCTTCACCACAGCTGTATCTATTCTTCTCTCCAGTGCCTGAGGATATTTCCACATATACAAAGAATACGACATCTTCCAAACTGTGCTTGTCAATCATATGTCACCCAAGAACATTCACACATAGCATCTTTGGTATAGAGAGACTCTCTGCATGCTACCAAAACAGAAATGGAAACACCAGCCCAGGTCCCAACCCTTGGATCATCAATAGTGCACTGTCTTCAAGATATGGTAGGGCAATGGCAGCACAAAGCTTGAAGGAGTAACCAACCAATATCTAGTTTGATTTAGCATCCATTCCACGAGATGTAACCCATTCCCAATGCTGATTGGGTGACCAGGAATCTGAGATTAGATACCCAGGGACCTAGAATAAAATCAGATACTACTGTTCCTCTAAAAGAATATAGCAATAAAACTCCTCCTAAATGGCATTTTGCTATTGTCATAGATCAGTGCCTTGCTTAGCCCTTAGTAGAAAAGGGTCTTACTGCAACAGATGGGAACAAATACAAAAATCCATAACCAGATTCACATCAAGAATTGAGAGACCCTGGAACACTCAGCCCTGAGGGTTATACCTTCTCTAAATCCTTCTTCCCAGGGGTTGGGGAACTCTATGGAAAAGGAGGTGGAACAATCATAAGACCAGCAGGGATAGAGGACATCAACAAAGCAAGCCTTCTAATCACAAGAAAACTGACACATACACCAATTCATAAAGCCTGAATGAGTCTCTACCAGATAGATTCTAGAGATGAAAGGAAAAGTGGACACATGAACCCATTCCTAATCCAAATGCTATCTTCAATAGCTAACCACTTACAAATGAAAATCTCATTTTCTCCAAGGGTGTTTCACAGGGGAAACAAACTACTCTTAAGGGTATGCTGCACGCCCACCTGTAGATGGTCAACAGAAGGCAAATTCAGTGACCTCTATGGAGCAGCCTTGTCTTATTATATCATGTCAGTTGTCTTTCTTTTAGGATTTTTATTCTCTCTCTTTTCTTGGGCTCATTTCCTTATGTTTGCTTGTTTGTCTTATTCAGTGATATTTATTCTCCTTGGGTGTTTTTGTAATTATTTCACAAAAAACATATCTGTTTTTCAACTCACCAAGTCTCTCATGGGAGCATTTATTGAACTACAGTTTACAAATGTAAAAGTCACATAGCACAGAAGTTCAAATATAGATAGATGGTTAGATAGATAGATATAGAATATAGATGCATATATATTCTAGTGCAAATGCTATGTAAATATAGGACCAAAAAATTAATGCCAAAAATCCATGTTCAGATGCAATTGCCCCTAGCTTTCCACCTCTAAATGCCCTGCTGTCCCTTACCCTCTTCTCCAATAATACTCCCTTCCTCTTTAATGCTTTGTGTGCTCAGTGTAACTCTCACTGACTTCCTGAATGCTAATTAGCATGGATAAGTCGAAACAGCCTAGCAGCTATCTCACACTGGGAGCTTAGTACTTTGTGTACCAGTTGCCTTATCACCTTCCCACTTAACCCTCCTTCTTCCTAACAGGACGATAAAGAACTGAGATTCTTCACAAATGCAGTACTACTTTCTTTTTCAAACCTCTGTGAGGAGAAGTAGTTTTGATTCTTCACTGATACCCAGATGGAATGCATCGGACGTGCATTGCTACAATGGGCCACCGGGTACTTGCCTTTTGACCAAATCTTGGATCCAAAGTAAATCAGTAGACTCTTCCTAGAAATATCAATTTTGGATATATATATATATATATATATATATATATATTATTTTTCAAATTTCCTATATCAGCAGACTATTACCATTACCATCAACTTCCCATAGTCTCGGTCGTTGACAGTATGTAACCAGGTTCTTTGATGGAATGTAGCGGGATACCCTACCTTACAGAGTCCTCACTCCTCTCTGAAAGCTCACAGGAATAGCCCACATTTACTGCACTCTAGTCTTCTGAGATCCCACCAGAATGGTTTGTTAAACTTCAGTTGCAGAATCCCAGGCAACGGTACAAACCTGTTCTGAAGGCTTCTGAATCATCTGGTAAAGTACCGCCACGTATATTGGTACATTTCAGCATCTATCCTATGGTTTCATCAAATTTCGGTAGTGCGACATGAAAATAAAATAAAATAAATCTCTTAAAAGAAATAACCTTGAAAAGCAAATACTTTATTTAGGCTTAGAGTCTCAGGCGTAACTATGCATGGTCATGTAGCCAGGTTACTCTGAAGCCTGCAGTAGGACAGTCCATTACTGAAGAAACCTGTGGTAGAGGAAACAATTAGCTATACTCCCATGATTGTCAAGAAGCAGAGGTGGAAGAGACACAGGGCTTTAATACGACGTCGTCGAGGTCATGCTCCCTGAATTAGTTCCTCAAAAACTAAAGTGCACATCATTTCTCAGTAGTGCCAAACACTAGTGACACAACCTTTAAAAAATAAGATCTTTAGGGAGGGGGACATTCAATATAAGTTCCATAAAATGTGTCCTTTCCAATTTTCAGTCTCTGTGAAGCAACCTTAAGTGAAGAATATCCCTTTCTGACCACAGTAGGTGTCTGAGCTTTTAATCTCTTATCTAAGTCAATTGAGGGTAACAGCTGAATTTTTTCAGTTTATAGAGGAAACAATTAGCTATTTATTGAAGTAGTTAATAAATGAGTAAGAAATACACTCACTTAGATCTGAATATTGCAGTTGGCTGTCTATATCTATCTAAACAATACCCATATATCAGAACACATGTCTCTTCACTGAAGACTGTCTTACTCTTACCTCTCTGGGTGGTAAACTTTTCTTTACTGAGTTAACCCCAGCTTGTGATTTTGTGAGATTTATAATGCCATGTTATGTATCCATCAAGCTCAAAATAGGATTTATCTCTACATATTTTACCAAGTATAATTGCCAGGAGACCCTGTTATACTAATAATGGAGACCGAAAAGTCCACACATAACCTTGTATTCATCACATTGTTGTTAAGATTCTTTCTTATCACTCACAGCTCCATAATCTCAGATATTCTTCTACTGCCTACACTCATTCCTATATACACATACATATGTATACACCTACCCATGTACACACACATTCAACACAATTGAAGATAGTTGTTGCTTGCATTGGGCAAAGAAGAAATCCAATTCTGAATATACATCTTTCAGGACAGGTCTTTGGTCATTCATGTCCAAGGATAGGAGGATTCAGAGTTAAAAAGATGACCAACTGTGTTTGTTTGCTTGGGAATGAGGGATGTTCTAAGACACAGAACTTTCAGGCTAAAATTAGAAAGGGTCCATGCAACCAGGATGACTAACTCACCCTACCATTTTATATACGATAGTTAGAGCATGCTTTCTATCTCATTCTTATCTTCATTATCACACTCCTTGGTCTTCTAGACCAACATAACTGCCACCATACCCTTCCTTTGCTTGTATTCAAGAAGCACAGACAAAGATAAGGAAGTGGATTAATACAAAAATATCTAACCTGTAAATTACTTCCTACAAACTGTTTTATACACATGTTCCCATAAATATTAATGGAAGTGGGGTGTAGAACTCTGTCCTACCTGTGAATGGGTAGATGTATACATGTAGGTGGTGGGTGTTTGGAAGACAGAAGAAAACTATGTTTTGGTGGAGGAGGAAAGACAGCAACATAGACAATTATTTTGCCAGACAAATAGATATGAAGAGAACCAAGTGTATTAGTGCACTTCAAAGTAATATAGGGCTCTGTAAAATGGAGGAATTTAGACAATTGGAGAAAAATCAAGATATTCTTAAAGTTTTCATAGAATAAAACAAAAATCTTAGTCAAATTAATTTTAAAAGACAGGAAATTTGATGATATGGAAATAGAATTGTGGGGCAATGAGGATCAAGATTTTCTTAAACAACATGTAGTGTACACAAGCCAGTATTTTAATGTGGTAAAAATGGAACCGAGAAGGCAAAACAAAAACAGCAATGGAGCTAGATGTTTATAAAGTGTTTGGCACTGGCTAATGAAATCACACTTGAAAATTAATTGCAATCAACTCATACTAAAGTAGAAGTTGCAAAGAAGACTTTGTGAGAAATATTAGTAAACTTTGTCTGTTGGAAAGTTGAGTGGTTGAAAACCATCAAGCCTATGTTGGGTCAAACGTAGTTGATGTATTCATTTATGATTAAGGAAAGACAGCCAAGCATCACTGAATCCAAGTCCTTCAGCCTTTGCTAAACTCTGCTGTGAAAGCTCTGAAGCCAGGTGGAGAGCTGGTTAAATAAGCATCAATGGGGTTAGACTGTTTAATCTTTCAGCATCCAGATAAACACAAAGATCAGAAAACACAATCAGCACTGTGGATGGGATAGAAGATATGTAAGGCCCTTCATAGCAGTTGTTTTTACTACAGATCCTTTCAGTGGTTTTGTTGCAAAAGAAATAGCTAGATATCCTCATTTTGCTTTGTTTAAGTATGTCAAACATCTTTCTGTACTCTATACATGTCCATGGGTATATATCATTCACGACATATCAATTTACTTTCTAAGGAAATATTGAGATTTCCCTATAGTTGGGGACAGGCGAGAAGAGAGGCATGAAGCCCCTCAGGTTACTTAGCTCTCTAGTAGTAATAACACAATACATGTATGAAGTAGAATTGGGTTAAAGAAAGAATCAACAGCAATGTACGGAGAAGACAGAAGAATTGGAGCCTTTCTCAAAGCTCTGACGTCTTCAACGTCATAATGGTTTATAGTCAGATGGGTGCAATGATATAAGCATGAAGCATGAGAGAAGCCCCTCTATGTGCAGAGATATAAAACATAATGCACAGTGGGAAAACACACTGACCCACACATTGTTTGTTTCTGGCTCCTGATGAATTAAAGACATAAATAAAGAACGTGTATTTAGAAAGCTCATGACTATTTGACAAAATGTTTTTGTGTCTGTTAAATTAAATATTGACTATCTGTGTTGATTTTGTCTTCTCTGTTTTGTAAGTGAGGATAAATACTTTTGGTAGTGTTTTAAAGCAACAGATTGGAAACTAAAATGCAGAAAAGAGAACAACTAGGGGAAAGGGGAAAGCAAACAATGGTTCTTCATGGACTGTAAGAAGCACTGACAAATTTCATGGTCACTGACAACAGAAAAGCAGGGTGACAGCAAAGAAGTCACAGTTTGGAGACTGAGACCAAGCTGTCAAACAGTATACCTTAGAATCTGTCTTGCTGACACCTCAGATTTAGGACTTTGGATTTTTGGATCCATCAGATGACACATTCACTTTACTTTAAGCACAACATTTGAGGTGTTTGTTACAGCAGCAAGAGAAAATGAGTATACAATCCTTCTAGAGACCAGCATGCCTGATTTTTGATCCTGTATGCTCTCTCCCTTCCCTTACACACAACGTGGACCCAGAGGACACAATAGAGTCCCTCAAAATTGCATGGGTGGGAGACCACACAAGACAGCAGGAGCCAGGGTTCTAGAGTCACTACTTGAGAAACCACTTGAGTTGAGCTATATATGAGAGACCAATGATACCTATTCTAATAAAGCTGTGGGGTTTGTGGGGTGGGAGGCACTCTAGACCAATCAACCAATCCAGAGTAGTACTGAGATTGTGAGTGCTAAGATGATGACTGAAAGGGATATGGGGTCTTACAGACATGTTTGGAATCTACAAACAGTGAAGTGAAGTTGAGGCCATAGGAGAACCATAGGGATATTTATACACATGCTATATATAAAACCATGTTAGGGAAGAGAATCACATCAAAAAGGAATCGTTGGCACCTATGTTGATGAGGTTCTCTTGGGAGTCTACTGCAAAGATAATTGTTTTTACCTTATGATTCAATGCATCAATAAGGTTCAAAGTTTGTGAAAACATTAGTCAGTTCAAATTCACAAAGACATATAAAATAGTTAAGTCTTTAATTGGGACAGTGAGAATTTCAGGAATTAAAAAAATGACCATAATTTTAAAAAAATCAAGTAAACTGTTGATCAAAGAATATGCTGATGATGCTATTTCCATTTTGATCATTCTGAAAACTTAATTCCTATTATGTCATTCAGAAAAACACATCCACATGCACCCACCTGCATCCTGGGTTCTGTCTAAGTTTCCAAATTTTTATTTAAACACCATCCTAACTGCTTCTCTCTATTACTCAGGTTTTTTCAGTCACAACAAGAATCCTAACCATGATGATCCATAGAAATGGAAACTTCTTTTCATCAATGGAAAGTTGGAAAATGGGGATAAAAACAGTGTCAAAGGCAAAAGGAAATCTCTCTGAAATGTATGTCTACTTGTTCTTTAAAACTATGCTATAGGGCTGGAGAGATGGCTCAGTGGTTAAGAGCACTGACTGCTCTTCCAGAGGTCCTGAGTTCGATTCCCAGCAACCACATGGTGGCTCAGAACCATCTGTAAAGGGATTCGATGCCCTCTTCTGGTCTGAAGACAGCTACAGTGTACTTGTATACATAAAATAAATAAATCTTTAAAAAAAACTATGCTATAAATAAACAATGCATGGTAAACTGACAAAAGCAATCATGCAGCCTAGATTGTATGAATTAATGTTAATAATAGCTATTATATTTTTATTATTGTTACACATATTAAGTAAAACATGGACTTCGTTATGACATTTTACATATGAATATAATATACTGTGAGCATATTCACATCACTCCCACCACCCATGCTTAACAACCTCTAGGAAGTACATTTTAATCCCCAATTTTATTCTGAGATTTATAAGATTAATGATTGGCATTTAAATGGAGATAATGTCATCTTAAAGTTCGGTGCAGAAAGTAGATATTAAAATAGCAAGAAGGAAGTAATTATAGACTGAAACACATCGGGGTCATTGTCAAAACTCTTTGGGACCTGGATAAAACAAGTTAGTGGTGGTATAATAATTTCAAAATTTACATGTTAAACTAAATAAGGAAATTTCTGAAAAGAGTACTACTTGTTAGCCACCTGCACATCATCACATCAGTCACTGCACCTAAAACAAGTTTTCAGGCAAGTACATTTATTTTAATGAACACAATGTATGATCATTTTATTTGTACCACTTAGCAATATGGTTTTTCTTTCAACTGGAATGAAAAACCAGTCTCCATGCCAAAAATAATTAAAAAGGAAACAAATCGAATAAAAGTCAGTCATTCATTCAAAGAATTGCCCAACTAATTGCACTTTTAAATGCCGCTGACAGAATATGGCCAACATTCATCATAGGATAACAGCAGAATTAAATGGAAGCAGCCAGTGCCATGCTCTCACAGGACATCAAGTTAGCCTGTGTGTATTTTTCTCATTTCCTGTTTGTCATGATGCTGCCCTGCTGAAATCCAGCATAAAAACTCCTGTTAGCAACACTTCAGGAGAAATATCCATTAAAAGTTGATGGTCTGCTATAGAACAAAATCACAGATTTTCAAAAGCATTTTGAACTGTGACTGCACTACATAGTCAAAGTTTATAATGATTAGCAATAAGTCAAAGAGGGAAATTGTTCTGTTTATGCAGTGATGGTGCCCATCAATACTCAGCACTCAGATCTGTAATAACACTGAGAATATTAATTTAACAAGGTCTCCCACTGCTCACACCAAGAATAGATGGGCTCAGACTTACTGCAATATTAGGATATGAGCTCTCGTGAGGTTCCATGAAAAAGCTTTCTGGACTACATTTTAGTTGCCATTGTTCTAAGATGATGTAACTTTAATTGGTACATCCTTAAAGCAACATCTCACAATCTAATTATACTTGGCAATAGCATCTTATAGAGCCATAAAATAAGCTCCAATATAATGAGACTAGTGTTCTCTGAGGAGAAGGGGGTTTTAACAGAGAGGGGGGGGGAGACGGGATGGAGGGAAGGAAAGAGAGGGAGATGGATATTTGAACATGTATAGGAAATCCATCTGAAGACATGGCAAATAGATTCTTATACATAAGTCAAGAGAGCTCTCAGAAATAATATATCTTGCCAACAAACACTTTGATCTTGGACTTAGAGACTTCACTACTTAAAAAATATAATTTATTTTTTTTTTTTTTATTAACTTGAATATTTCTTATATACATTTCAGTGTGTTATTCCTTTCGGTGTCCAGGGCAAACATCCCCTCCCCTCTTCCTTGTATGGGTGTTCCCCCTCCCACCCCTCCCCCATTGCCTCCCCCCCAACAGTCTAGTTCACTGGGGGTTCAGTCTTAACAGGACCCAGGCTTCCCCTTCCACTGGTGCTCTTACTAGGATATTCATTGCTTGCTTTACCTATGGGTCAGAGTCCAGGGTCAGTCCATGTATAGTCTTTTAGGTGTGGCTAAGTCCCTGGAAGCCCCTGGTTGCTTGGCATTGTTGTACATATGGGGTCTCAGGCCTTCAAAGCTCTTCAGTTCTTTCTCTGATTCCTTCAGGTCCTATTCTCAGTTCAGTGGTTTTCTGCTGGCATTCGCCTCTGTATTTGCTGTATTCTGGCTGTGTCTCTCAGGAGCGATCTACACTTCTGCACTTCTTTGCTTCATCCATCTTGTCTAATTGGGTGCTGTATATATATGGGCCACATGTGGGGCAGGCTCTGAATGGGTGTCCCTTCAGTCTCTGTTTTAATCTTTGCCTCTCTTTTCCCTGCCAAGGGTATTCTTATTCCCCTTTTAAAGAAGGAGTGAAGCATTCACATTTTGATCATCCGTCTTGAGTTTCATTTGTTCTAGGCATCTAGGGTAATTCAAGCATTTGGGCT